>NW_012267712.1:0-24079 GCF_000151885.1 Dipodomys ordii | reverse complement strand
AGAGAGGAAAGGAGGGAGAAGGAGAAAAGGAGGGAGAGGAAGAAAAAGAAGAGAGAAGAAAGGAATTATGACAATCATAAGTTAAATTTGTATAGTGTGGTCTCATTCCTTAAGGGTAGATCACATATCAATCAAAATTAATTTCAGGAACACCTCACTACTTAACTTCTTAATAGAGCAAATAAAACCAAAACATATTTCAACTTGCATTCTGATTATTTCAGTCAAGTAAAATAAAAAGAATTTAAATATTATTGTGCAATTCAGTGTTTAAACTGAATTTGCAATAGCATTTACAACTATGTGATTTTATCTTTAACTGAGTACATTTTCAAATCTTTATATCTTACTATAAGTATAATTAGTTTATATTATAATGTATCTGTGACATTGATGAAAATCTAATGTCCTCTGTAGAATATGGCTTTACTTTTAATATACGGACAAGACAATTTTGCATATAAATGTAGCTATGCATTTGGAAGAGTCATTTGATATACATGAAAAGTTATGCTTTACACAGTGATGAATAAACACATTTTTAAAGAAAAATTACACATTTAATTGTCATTTTTCATCTTGGACTTCTTAAAGAAAATAGCTCTTGAAGTAAAAGAGATAGCTCATTAGGCTATTTGTGCCTCTTGGTTTTTATATTGCTACAGCCTTAGAGCAGAGGGTACATGTAAATAAACATTTTGTGAAAGTTATATAATCATAATATTTTGTGAAAAATGAAACATTAGTACTTAATTTTTTATCTTGTACTTTCATTTATTCAGAGCTCATTGCTGCCAAAACTCATTAGAACTCATTACCTTTCATTGCAAAATGAATATGAGTTCCAAATGTAACCAAGATTTATGCCATCTAATAAATGAAAAGGAAATTGTAATAAGAGGGTTCAAAATACTCTCAGTGAAATGCACCACAAATCTATTTAACTTTTATTTGATGTGAACATTTCATTCACCATTTATACCACCTCTCCCTCAGTGCGGCAGTGGTTCAACAGCTTCGGCCCTATGTAGTTCAGTACCTGATCCTAGAAGTTATTGGTGATTGTGAACTAACTCAGTCCATTTAACCAGCACCCTGTATTCTCTTCTAATTAAATAATTAAATACTGATTATCTTGGTCTGGAAAGGTTTAGGCAGAGTTGGTTTAGCAATGATTTCTTTTAGATATACCAAAATAAGACACTTTACCAAAACAATATGTCATGAAATTTTGGCAGGTTCATAACGACATTATACACAGTCTTCGTAGAGAGACAAGCAGAAGTGCTTTGATAGGTACTGCCAAGAATATAGCTGGTCGCCAGTGACTCTCATTTGTAATTCTTGCTATTCAGAAGGATGAGATCTGAGGAGTGCAAGCTAGCATGTGCAGAAAAGTCCAGAGATTCCATCTCCAGTTAACCAGCAAAAAGCTGTAGGAAGCATCACCAAGTGGTAGAGTGATAGACATGAGTAAGTAACCAAGTGAGAAAAAAGCCCTTGATTTGAAGATTTACCCCCACCCCCACCAAAAAGCAAACTATTACTAATGTGAGAAGTTTGAACTGAGGTTAAAATGTTAAGACAGAGAAAAAGTAGTTTTTATGTAACAATACATTCCACAATGAAAATAGGATATACTTTTCTATACATCAAAATGTGACTGCATAAGTGTTTAAACACCATAGGAATTCCAATACAAGAGGCTAAAATGCTGAAAATTAAAGTCATCTAAAGATTAAAAACCCAAGTTGGCCACTGTGTGTAAACAGAATGACACCATGACAATGAAGTCTCTCTTTTTCTATTGACTGTAGCAAAATGTTATTCATGATGAGATTGACCCCTAGGTTTTATTTTAAGAGGAAAGGGGTCTCCTCATTTATCTGTTTTGATAAAGCATAGACATTACAAAAAGATATACAAGTTTGGTTTCATTATGTGGTCCATCAATTGAAAAACTGGACCTGATTCTCCACATCAGTCCACATCTTTCATGATTTGCCTTTGAAGCTCTTCCCATTAAGAGATTCTGTATTCTCCTCTTGAATCAGAACAGGCCTGACAACTGATTTTAACAATCAGAAGTGATGGACCCTTTCCAAAGCCAGAGCTTAAAAATCCTTAAATGTTTCTTATTTTTTGTTGGTTTGCTCAATTTTAGCTTTGCCTGGAGCACATGCTTGGTTGATAATATTGCAGGATATAAAAGAGACATGGAGAACAGTCAACAGCCAAATGTACAAGTTTGAGAGACTCCAGTCAAAATTAGTGTGCCAACTATCTGCCTCATAGCTATTAGATGCTGCTCATGAGTAAGCACAAGACCAGGGGAGTCACTCAAAGATATCAAAAGCTTTTCAAGCAGGGGTAAGATCTTTATGTAGTTAAGCCATCGTTATTGAAGGTGGCTGATTGCAAAAGCAGATTTGACAATGCATAGCTAAGACAGACATTACTACTTGACAGACTCCGTAATCGTATGATTTATCTTGTCAGTTCTGGAGAAACTTGAAATTCTGTGGCACAGGTTTTATGTGTAGTTTCAGATGGCAGTTGGAAAATGTTGCCAAGTTGTGGAGAAAGGCTAGAGCATGGTAAGGAGACTGTAACTGGGGCCTGGAAAAATGAGGAAGCATGTAATAGCATCACAAAATAGGTGCCCAAACTGTTGCCTGAAGTAACCTGGGTGATGAAAAATGTATCTAATGAACTTTTGGATTTGCCTAAGGAGAGCTCCAGGCAGATTGTTGGAAAAGTCAGCTGAATTTTCTTAATTGTTTAGAGTATGGCAAGAAAAGTGGTGACCTAAAGGAAAAACTGGCTGATTTCCTAGCAGAATTTAAAAGGTATAGGAGAGTGCCAGATTTATGGGCTGCTGAATTAAATAGTTTCACATCTTCAGTTCCATGAGTCAAGAAAATAATGCCAAAATAAAGTACAGCCTAGGGCAGGGATTATAACAGCATTGTGGTCTAAGACCTCTTCTTAAAGCCTGTGGAAGAATTAGACAGGAATTAAGCTAGAGGGCTCAGGTAGACAAAAGGGCCCCTAGGAATGAAGGGTGCCTCCAACGGGTGTTTGATATATCCTGAAAGAGTACAATTAAAAAGAATTTGTTGAGCTGAGCAGATGCAAATCAAAATAATTAAGAGCCTACATTAAAAAAAAAAGAATTGTATAGGCACAATCACTTCTTCTTGGCCTCTGAGGTACTGAGATTGTTTGAAATACCAAAAGGCTTCAAAGTCTTATTATGAAAGGAATGTTAGCTGAGAAAAAGGTTCTGAGTGTGTAACTTCTAATTTTTTTTAATCAAAATGGGGTTAGAGAGGAGCTAATGAACAAATTGGAAAAAAGGAAAATAATGGAGCAGAAAGGACTCCAACTTCTTTTCTCCTACAGTCAGGGCATGTGGCAACATCTGTACAGTTGAATTCCAGACTTTGTAAGGTTCAGAGAATGTTACATATCCCATCCTTTTCTTTCCTTCCTTCCTTTCTTCCTTCCTTCCTTCCTTCCTTCCTTCCTTCCTTCCTTCCTTCCTTCCTTCCTTCCTTCTCTCTCTCTCTCTCTCTCTTTCTTTCTTTCTGCCTCAACATTATCCCTGAGCTGATATACAGAAGGAATAAAATTACACGAGTCGGATAATGAATGCATTTCCTTTTTCACAATGTCTTTCTTTCCCTCATTATCTCCCAATCCCTTTCTCCCATCTCCATCCAAGAGTTGTGTAGTTCTCTCACATCAGTGTCCAGTGAGCTCCACTGCTGCACTTTTTCACCCTTTTCCCTTGGGTTCTGAATATCCTTACCTTTCCGAATAAAATTTCTCCTTGATGCAGTTTTCCTCTCCTTATCTCACTATTGAACCTTAAGTAGATCACAGGATGCTAGTCTTTGAGGACAACACAAGAAGCAGTAGAGACATTTGATTATCTCGGGAGGAGATAAGCATAATCTTTATGTAGAAATGGTATGCAGTGGGGGCTAGTGTATGGGAGGAGAGTAGAACGACTCCAGAAATGGATCTGAAACTTCATCCCTTACTAAACCACATCCTTTGTGATAGGACCTCGAGATCTTCTAGCAAGAGTACAATTTCACCATCATTTGGATCTTGTATTTATTTGCATTTTCAAATAAAATACAGCAAAAATCATTGTGAGCTAGCCCTGACCCTTGCTTTTCACCATTTTTCCATCACTCTCAAGCCTCTACCCAATCAGGAGTCTATTCTGTGTTACCTTGTTAGGTGGAAATAGAAAAACCGACCCAAACATAGCACTTGTCATGCATTTAACCTGCCCAAATTAGCTCTGCTCAGTCTCCATCGGTTGACCCATTGTAACAATGAGATGTACAAGACACTATGTTGAAAATGGACTTTACAACTTCGCGGGGCGGAGGGGGAGGGAGGAGTTGGGGAGGTGGGGAGGAAAGAGATGGTAGGGTAAAACAAAGGAAGGGGTACCAATGCTGGAAAGGAAATGTATTCGTTACCTTACTCTTTTAGTTTATTTTTGGGTCGGGTCGTGGGGCCTGAACTCTGGGCCTGAGCACTGTCTCTCAGCTCTTCAGCTCAAGGATAGCGTTCTACCACTTGAGCCACAGCACCACTTCCGGCTTTTTTCTTTTTGCTTATGTGGTGCTGAGGAATCGAACCCAGGGCCTCATGTATGCAAGGCAAGCGCTCTACCACTGAGCCACCTTCCCAGCCTACTTTACTCTTTTAACTGTAACTGCTCTATACAGTATCTTTATTGTATATATATATATATATATATATATATATATATATATATATATTACAAAAAAAAACCCTGGTGACTAGCGTAGTATGCTTGGGATATTATAACAAAATTCCACGAAGTAGAGTAGACCATTTATAGATAGCACAGATTTATTTTTTATCAAAATTCTAGATCTTCAAAAGTCTAAGACCAACATTATCAGCATATTCAGTTCTTAGTGAAGGCTTAATTCCTTTCTGTCTTCTCTTTGAGTCTGAAGCATTTCTGATTGAAAGCATTAACAAGGCTCCCTTCCCCTTGAAGTTTTTGGAAACTTCTGGTTTCCAAGCAAGTTTATTTCCAAACAGTCTATCCCTAAGCTTCATGACTATTTTTATCAGGTAATTTGAACTAAGACTGAACAAATCCATTAATCTCAATAATACAGTTTTTTTAACTTCATGATGTAATCATTTCCTAAATTCCTCATTTTCTAATGTTATCAGAATTAAAGCCAGCATTTCAGCATATAGATTCAGCATCTGGAGTATAAATGTTCAGTCTCTTGTCCCATTTGATCCATGAGATTTTTTTAAAAACTGTTATCCATACATTTATTATGGGAAGCCCCTGAGTTTTGGAGTACATTGGTACCTAACATTAACATGGCAATAGATAATACAAAACTGTTACAACCTGCTGGAGTAATTCCTTGTGATTCATTTCAATTAGTAATGTAAATTTTAAGTTGTTGATGAAAATAAGAGACAGGAAATGAATTTGAAAAAAAGAAAGAATGTTGTTTTTATTAGAAAAGCACAATTAATGGAGCATAGGTAGGTGATGTTGATTTTTCTTTCTATTCTGCATTCAGTTTCAGGGCCTGGAACTGAGAAGAATAGAAGAGAGGTAGACAGCCCTGGGGAATTACACTGGTAGCCAAGCGAGAAAGACACTGGAATGGCAGACAGCTGCCACTGTGGCGGGAGCTATGGGGGCTTCCGTTCCAAACCCTGACAATCTGTTCACAATACCAGGTGAGACAGGTGAGCTCAGGATTTTCACTCATCCTTCTCTTAATGGAATAGAATTGGGGAATTAAAAGACAAGGTCTTAAGGTAAATTTTCCTAAAGAAGAATATTTGTACCTGCCTATGATAAATGGTGTCATTGATCAGGTAGATTTGGAAGGTATCAGGTTAAATAAAAGGAACATGTTTTTAAACTCAGGACTTCTAGAAGTCTGTACTACACTATTTGTATTGTGAATCCTCAAAGGAATGTACAATATGCAAAACTCTCCATGTTTATTTGACCCTAGGCCTCTTTTTATTTATTTATTTTTGCAGAGCATTCATAAGGATTATATTTTTCACCAAGCACCCTTTGGGGAATGCTGAGTTCATGGATTGTAAAGTGTATAATTTGTGCTTCTAGTTTTAAAGCTTTATGTTTTTTTCAATGAAGAAAAGTTTATACCGGTATATTTTAGCATTTACATTTAATTAATTTAATGTAGTCCAACCTTCTGAAAAATTATGATATCATTTTTGATGTTCAGGTTGGGTTTACTTACAAGATTCTATCATATGATGCCATATTGCTTAACACCTGTATTTAAATATTGGGCAAATATAATAATCACTTTTATAAACATTCACATTTTGGAAGATTGCATTGTGCACAAATTGAATGATTATGCTATCATTATCATTCACTAGAACAACTTATGGGTTCAGTAAAGTTATACTGTTAGAAATGGTAGCTATATAATCAGTAGAGTGAACTATGGAACTACTAGCATGTAATTAATTTAACTCGTTCAACTATTTTAAAATGATTGGATCAAAGCTTAAAGAAGTATGGCTAGGCAACAAATCAGTTTATTTAGCATTGATAAAGCTAAGATACATTTATCGTTCTTGATGATACTGACATATGGCTACACAAAATCATTATTCTTTAATCTAGATTGACCCTGGGACTGAGATGAACAGCTGATATTAACAGCATGAACAAAAAAAACTAAACATTTATAAACTCCATTGTGTGAAGTTATTTTCCTAATTCAAGGCTTCCAATTTCTTTGGAACTGTTTTCACCTGTACAAATTAGAGCTTTCATATTAATTCTAAAAATCATACATATGTTAATAATGTTGGGATGAGCAGACTTATCGATAAGCTCTTACTTGTGATCAAACTTGGATGGAGAAGGAAAGAAGTATTTACCAAGAAAGGAAGTAAGTGCCACATATAAAATATTTTTGCTGATGGAAGCAGTGTTGAGATTTCCTATAACATCATTGTGACATAGAATAATCTAGACATATTCTAGAGTATGATTTGCCAAATTTTAATGTCATGTATATTTATTCATAAAATACTCAACTGAATAAAATAAGGAACATGCTCATCAGCACTGTTTCCTAGTGTTATTTTCTAATTCCTTCCACTCTATACCCCTTATTCCAGGCAATGACCAATCTGTTATCATGATGGGTAATTTTACATGGCATAGATTTCCACATAAATGGAATATTTATTTTTATTAGTTTTTTATTAATATGTTTTTTATTGTGAAAATACCATACAGAGAGGTTACAATTACATGAGCAAGGTAATGAGGACATTTCTTATCAAGCATTGTTGCCTCTTCCTTAGTTTCCCCTTCTCATCCCTGCCCTTCCAGTCCCTCTCCTCACCAAAGTTATAAGGTTCGTTTTTCAACATAATGTACATCTCATTGTTGCAATGGATACATAACTTTTTCACTCAGCATAATTGTTTCAACATTCATCTATATTGGAATATGCGTTAATAATTAGTAACTTTTAATTGTTGAATAGAATCAGATTGAATATTGTAGCCTATCTATTTTCCTATTGGTAGAAATTTTGTTTCTGATATTTTTCTCTTACACATACCCTTTGTTGAAAATTAGTGTCAGAGCTAGGCATGGTGGTACACAGTTATAATCTCAGCACTGGCTGGGGATGTTGAAGCAAAAGAACTTGAGGTGATCTGAAACAACATATCAAGACTGTTTCACAAATGAAATTCAACCAAAAATTAGTGTATTCTAATGAAATGTACTTCTATTTCTCTTTTTCTTTTTTCTTATAAGTATATAGGCAAGAAGAGATGAAAGTTTAACCTTGTAGGCAATTGAAAATTATTTTCAAAAGTAGTTTTATTTTCCTATTTTCCCAGAACTGTATGAGAAGTCCCCTCTTCCAAATCCTTTCCCGTGGCTGGGGAAATGCCCCCTTTTTATGTTTGTCCTTGTAATAAATCTCTAGTGCACATTTCTTTTGACTAAAAATGTGGGACATCATTTCATGCATGTGTTTGCTACCCATACCTCTTGGTTTAAAAATTGTCTCATTCAGATCTTTAGTCTACTGTTTTTATTGCAATTAACTTTTGCAGCACAGGGCGCCTACAAGCCTTTAATGTGGACATTTCCATACCTTCTGGGGGTCTTTTCAGATATTGAACATTACTCAGGTAAATAATCAAGGTAGTGAAGAGCTCTGAACTTCTTTGTGTGTATAGTTCTAACTTCTGCGACTCTGTTCTGTGAACTTTAGCTGTCTGGTAACCTTAACTGGCATTTCCATTTCCGCAGGAAGTCTTCCAGCATGTCCTTAGTAAACTCTTAGTTTCCCTTTCTGCGCTGTGTCTCAACGAAGCAAGATGTGACTAAAGCATAGACAACCTCATTTTCATCCTGCAATAATATTCATGAATCCCAGCCCTTTATCATATGATATCAATATCTGTAAAGTTGTTATTATGTGTAGTTTGTAATTTTTGGGCTTATGTTGTGGAGGAAGATAAATCTGATCCTTAATGCTCTGTGTTGGCTTGAACTAGACACTTTAGTGACAGTTTCATTTATGACCACAGTATGTATTTTATTTATTTATTTATCTATTTTATTTTATTTTTTTTAGCGGGGGGGTTCCGGTCGTGGGCCTGAACTCTGGGCCTGGGCGCTGTCCTTCAGCTCTTCACCTCAAGGCTAGCATTCTACCACTTGAACCACAGCGCCACTTCTGGGTTTTTTTTTCTGCTTATGTGGTGCTGAGGAATCAAACCCAGGGCCTCATGCATGCAAGGCAAGCGCTCTACCACTGAGCCACCTTCCGAGCCCAGTATGTATTTTTTAAATAAATTGTTTTTCATTATTTAATGTATTATTTTCTTCTCATTAGGATGTTTTATATTTGGTTTTACTCTGCTTACTCTTAAATGTTTTTCTTTATTTGTTTATGGATCTATTTATTCAAAATACATTTTTTTACTACTATGAAACCAACAAATTGCTAAGTGATGTAGAACAAATATAAATAAGACTTTTCTGTTTTCTTTTATGGTTTAACTAGAGACAAAAGCAAACAATTTAAAATTATAAAGAGGACAAAGACTTGTTTGGATCCTTTATGATTACTAAGAGTACTAATAATTGGCATTTATTTTGTGCGTTTCAGGTAGATTATATTATTTGGAATTGAAATTCTCAAGCTGACTCAACCATCTGTAAACTATAGTGGAACTCATCAGATAAATAATTACAATGAAAGAGACAAGGAATTCTCTGATTCCTTCTTAACAATAGGTATTTCTGTGTGTAGAAATTGTCTTGTTCATTCAATGAGTGAATATGTTTTGGGGGTATGTCATTAGATCAAAGAGATGATTCCTAGCTAGAAAACAAGAAAAACAAATGGTTAGAGATACAAAACCTGAATGTCATTTTCTAGCAGGGAGAACAGTAGAAACAGCATTTCAACCAATCTTAGCTGAAAGACAGAAAGCAGGACAAAGAGGACAGAATTGAGGTTGTCTAATGTGTGAGATGTGTGTGTGTGTGTGTGTGTGTGTGTGTGTGTGTGTGTATGTGTGTGTGTGGTGAAGGGCCATCTTTACCACATGGGAAAATTGAGGATAGAAGGCAGAAGGAATAATATTACAAAGAAAATAGTGCTGCATTGTATTAAAATGAGTTCGGACTGTTACACAAATAAGAAAGAATCAACTTAAATCATAAATAATGTTTGACTGTGTGTGTACAGTAGATGGTAGAGTAGGTTTTGGATGAGCAGGTGTCAGGGTTCAAAAGTTTACCTAGGGGACTATTGTGTGTAAAATAGATACATCTATATATTCATCACCCAAATCTAACTTGTGATAGCCTATTGAACATTAGGCTAATATTAATTAAGCAGAGCATTAATTATAAGAGCCCGGGACACAACAGTGGGTCATACAATAGAAACTCAGCAGAAAGGTAAGGGTGGAGTTTATGTGATCTGAAAAGACTATCTAGATCTGGTAAATATGTTTTCCTTTTCTTCCAAATTTCTTCAATGTGTGCATTTCAAAATTGTTTTATGCTTTGGTACTATACAAATATTAGATGTAACATGTTAGAAATCTTTTAGTTTACATTTGACATACCGACACATAGCAAGCCTTGTTCTAATTTACTGCCTTGTTCTAATTTACACATAGTATGTATACTTATATAAGTGTATGCACACAAATGAAATTAATCCTTGTTGCATGTATCACTTATGTGTCCATTTTATATTGTGAATTATTAGAGAAGAGAATTTCTGAAGACCTATACAGAAATTTGATTTATTTTATCATTATTAAAAATGTCAGTTCAGAATTCCTTATAATTTTATAGTGGTATGGAACATATTTTATACAAATTAATTATTACTGGCTAGTTATAATTGCATTTGGTCATTTACAATTGGAACACATGCTTTTAAGAATATTGCTTCCAATATATTTCTTACCATTTTAAAATAAATTCACAAGATTTTTACATTAAAGTGGCTCTGGCAAATAATCATGTTGGCATGCAATATTTTAAAGTTATGACTGTTTCCATAAATTGGTGAGGTTTTTAGTTATTTGACAAAAATGAATTATCCTAAATAATTATGATGAATAAGATAATCTGAAAACCATCCAAAACATAAGGCTATTTTTGCATACTCAAAATTTTTAGTTTTCTTCCTAAAATGGTCCTGAGTTTTTTTGTGCTGGCATATTAAATCATTTTTTTTATTATAACAAAACAAGCCTTTTGTTTATGATTAATTCCCACGGTCCTGCTACACACAGAGATAAGGCAAGTCTTAGAGCTCTGGCTTGCTTCATTTCTCCTTCTTATTTACTAATGTGATCTTCAGTTTTTTCCATGTGGGTTGCAGGGTATCTTGAGGATCTGCAGATGGTTGCCTGCCTCAGACGCAAGATTACACTGCAAATGAAAAAAAGGGATTTAGCTTTAGACTTAGCCCTTAACTTTTGTCTTAAAATAGCCAAGCCAAGCAGTATCCTCGAGTCTTAAAAATTGTTTGAAAATAAAAATTAAAACATAAAGTGAGTGCTATTTTGTGCAAAGCAATCACATTTAGCTAATTTTATAGCTTATTTTACCCATCATTTATTAAATCAAAAATAGTCAGCATTTGAGAGGTATTGGTTATCTTGCATAAACAATGAAAACAGATTAATTCTGGGGACTCAAGAATAAATATAGAAGATATTTAATTCTAAAAATAGAAATTTTTTATTATAGAGCATTGTACACATAAAGAACGTGCATTCTATACGCAAATGAGTAAAAATGCACAATTCCAGTTAAAATTGTTAAGAATTAAGACTTTTCAGTACATCACAGTTTGTTTTTGTGGTTTCTAAATCAATAAATGCATATATATATATCACTATATGTGTGTGCATGTATGTAGATACATGCATATATTTCATGATTTTCTTTTCATCCAAGCATATATATGAGCTGTGTCATAGCCACCCTTCATCCCTTGACCACAGTATTGTTGTTAAGGTAGGCTGATGTTCCTTTGGCTGTTACACTTGACCTCTGTTGTCTCTCTAACAATGGTGGCAGTGGTGGTGGTGGTGGTGGTAATGTGGTATGTGTGTGTGTGTGTGTGTGTGTGTGTATGTGTGTGTGCACACATGGTGGTCGTAATGTGGTATGTGTGTGCATGTGTGCATTTAAAATGAAGTAGATTGGTTGATAAAAATTAGTGGACTCTTTTTTCTTTCCTAACTCTGAGTATGTGGGTCTAGAATTATCCAAGTTGCGTCTTGCTGTCGTGTTCTAGTTCATTCATTGGTTATCATTTCTTGAGGCTTGGATATGGAGTGGTATGGTTGTTCATGTGGAATTATGTTTATTTATCATGTCTATTGTTCTTATTCTTTCTATAACAATTGGAAAGGAAAATTGTTTGTTTCAGCTTCATTTTTCCACTTTTACCCTCAAACCAGACTTACTTCTCAAATAACCATTACAATTTTTGAGCAAATTAAACCTTGACTTGAAAGTAACGAGTGTAAGTTGTTTTTAAGGAGAAATATTCTTATGATTTATCTATATAAGGAAGCCTTTAAAGGAGAGTGTGTTCCACAGTAGGGCAAAAAAGAAAACTGAATTTCTTTTCACCATATTGTGACATTCAAGTGCAAACACTATATATTCAATCAATCAAGCAAGTAAGAAAGCAGGCCTGTAGAATCCGCCTGCCAGTGCTAAATCCAATCCTATAATAGCTTATATATAAGAAGTGGTACTTATACAAAAGTGAGTTTCTTTAACTTTAAAATAACTCAAAATAAATAGTCCTAAAATTAAAAAGATTTTTCGGGGGAAGGGGAAGAGAAAATTTGTAGTCAAGTCAGTGATGTGAATGGCTTCCAAGGGCTGCTTCTTTGTGCTTTGTCTCTTTATGGAGCCAAATCCATCAAGGGCTATCTATGCTTTTGAAAGCTGATTTACTTTGCCTTAGAATTCTGTATTGTTGTTTTGCAAACCAATTCGCTAAATGTCACCATCAAGAATAAATGAACTCTGTCAGAGATCGTCTAAGGAGGAAATGATAATAACAGGGAAGGGAAATGGAAATGAATGTTGGTAGGGTTTCTATTTCAAATATCCATGAAATCTTAATATTTTAAGTGCTCAGAAATGCATTGTTGCACCAAACTGCTTATAAATGAGTTTCTGGTTATATTTTGTGTTTAAAATAAGTTTTAGGAATCATGAAATTTAAAAAAATTGTAATAAGGTAATATTTCACTTACACTTCTTGCTTCTTTCTTGCTTCTTTTTGTTTTTTCCCTGACTGTATGCCAGAATGCATTTGCTAAACCTGAATTTATTATAGATGGGCCTCCAAAATTCTCTGCTTTGAAAAGATAATACATTGTTTCTGTTTTCAACTCTCTTAATTAGATATATACTCAGGTCTTTACCCCAGCATATACTTTATTTTCTTAGATAAAATTTGAGTTTGTCTTTTTAATCAATTACATTATCATTGAACAATATCTATTAAATATGATTTTACAAGTTTATGCCAGAAATTATTGTGGAAATAATTGTCAGTGGAATTGAGTAAACAAAATTATAATGTGTGTGTGTGTGTGTGCAAATGTGTGTGTCCACAATATCAAAACAGACTGAAGTCTAAGTAATGGAAATCAAAGAATGAAACCTATTTGGAATAGCTTATGGGAAATGGCTGCTCTGGGTGGCAGAAGGGACAAAGGTGGAGGTAGGAAAGAATGAAAGTTTCTGACTTAAAATACATGGAATGTAGTTAGATGCTGGTGGCTTATGCCTCTAATCCTAGCTACTCAGGAGACTGAGATCTGAGGATTGCTGTTCAAACCCAGCCAGGGCAGGAAAACCAGAAAACCAGAAGTGGTCTTGTGGCTCAAGTGCTAGAACGCTCACCTTGAGCTAAAGAGCTCAGGACAGCATCCAGGCCCAGAGTTCAAGCTCCATGACCACCACCAACAACAAAAAGTAAACAAAATGAAAGACTGAGAACTGACTTTTCCTCATCATTAGGAAGACTAGTACTGCTTATTGTGAAATAAATCGTAGGACATATGAAAATTAAAGATTTGCTTAAATAGTAATCTGTATTGTCTAGATACCTTAATAAATCCATTGAATTCATTTTTTAATATTAAGTCTCATGGACTTTCCTACCTGGGCTAGCTTTGAACTGTGATCCCCCATCTCAGCCTCCTGAGTAGCTAGGATTACTAGCATGAGCCACAGACACCCAGTTTCATTACAATTGGTAAGTTCATAGAAAGAAAATCTGTTTACTTTTTGAGTTACTGTATCTACTGTATCTACTCATGCCAAACCCTGAATAATTACAATGATTTTATATGGTGTTCTTGGGGTTCGAGAGCATATCATTTAATATAAATGTTTTAAAAAAGATTTTGAAAGCATATTCTCTAAGTAATGTTCATTTATTATCTTCCTTTTGAAATATATCATTTTGTTTCATTAGTTTGCTTAAAATCTAAAATTATTTTGGGAACAAACATATCAATAAGGATTATTTTCTATGATGACAATTATGTTCAAAATGTAAGCATGATATTATGTTCTTGATTTAAAAGGAAAAATTTCCTGATTTTACACTTTAAATTAATAAAATAATTATTTCTGTTATATGACTTTTTGACAGTTAACAATTTATTGTTTTTCTTTTCTAAGTTGTTCAGTTGGTAGTAACAGTAAATATATGACATTTCAAATAAATTTGAAATAAAGCCAACTTAGTCGTATTTCATTATTATAATATATTATCTGGGTGATAGCTAGAATTTTAGCTTTATCTCAGGTGAGTACTATTTTCAGCTTATTGCATCAGAAGTCACACTAGTCAACTGAATTGCATAGTTTATTTTTTATAATTTGGAACTCATAATACTATTTTTTTAAGATTTAAAAGAAATTACCAATAAAAGTTTCTGAATCTACTACTATTTTTTGTATCAGATTGATTAGAAAAGAAAAACTTTTCTGCTATTGAGATATTTTCTCTTGAGTTATTTTAAATACATATTCTTATAGAGTACTTTTTTAAGTGTGACTGAAGTTTGAACTATAGGTTTTGTATACTCTTCCTCTGGAGTCATATCTTTGGGCAATTTTAGTTTAATTATTTTTCAGGTAGAGTCTTACTCTATTTACCATTCCCAGCCTCATTTTGGAATCCACCTACTTATGCCTCCTGTGTAGTTGAAATGGTAGACATAAGCCACTGACCCCAGCCCACCATTAAAGGTAATTTTTAAATACTTTTCTGTCTGGAGTTTTAGTCCCTTTTGATGTGCACAGTGCCCTTTTATTTTAATCTTAGATTCCCCCCCCCCAATAGTCTACTTAATTGTACTTTGCTATAATGGTATTTTAATTTCTTTCTAGGTAATGAATTCTATTTTTTAAGTCATGATGTTATTGGAATTATTTAGTAGCTTTTAATGTAACCGTTTTGAGTTAAATCCTTGGTTGTCTTACTTTTTTCCAAAATACTGAAAAAAACAATTATTAGGTTAACTTGTATTTTCCTGCATTCTTCCATACAGCAACACTCAGGGAGTTATTTGAAATGATAATATTTGAGACTCATTTCACATTTAATAGAACAGAAATCCTGAGACTGGGGAAAGAAAATTAGGTGTTTAGAGCCTTTTGATATTCTGATGTTCCAGAGAATTTGGGAATAATTGGTCTATTTTTTTTCAATTGCTTATTGATAAATACCCATTTGATGGGTATTCTTTTCAAATGGAAACTTGAATTTATACAAACTTCAATCTTTTAGTACAAGATTTGAATAACACATTATTTTTATTTTAATCAAATCACTTGCCAATTGAAGTTTTCATTTAGTTTTGGTCAAAGGATACTGTAATTAATAAAGATGAAAATTAAAGTTACTAGGACTCAGAAGATAAAGAAATAATTGATGGAATCAACCATTTGGTAAAAGTCTTTTGCAAAGACCATAAAGATCAGTGTAAGTGGAATTAACAGGTTCTAAAGCTAAGAGAACCAACTGAACAATCTACCCATAGGTATGAACTCTTTAAGGCATGGGTTAATGTAGTGGTGAGGATAGTGAAAAGAATATGAAAGGCACTGAAAGGGAAAAGTAAACATAATTTAGTGTCATCAGATATCAAGTATGATATAATTGCATGGGTAAAAGCAAGTTTGGTGTGGGACTAGGTGAGGATAGGGTGTATCCTAGGCACATAATTTAAAGAAACAGTCCCTGACCTCATCAACTCTTTCTGTTCTTTGCCCTATAACTCTTTCTGAGAATGTCAAGCCATTCCAGAATGGTATTTCTGTTGCTATTAAAATTGTAAAAGTATTCAGGAAATGTCAACCTAGAAATCTGAAATTCAAAAAGTAACTTTCTAGGATTTTATATTCAAGCTTCTCAAGTTCTGGCTGGTTTGTTCATACCAAGTGAAGAGATGGTGATCCTATCCACTCGCCAATGAGGAACTTACAGATCTGACCTCAATGAAGATGGTGAAGTTTCTTAGGGTGGCGGGAGTCTCTAATCCAAGGGTCCAAACTCTAGCTGATCAATGGAGTGACCAGTCACAGATGGGCATGGTAGGCAGGCAGAAGGGGTGGCATAACAATCATGAATGAAGTTCTCAACCATTGCATATATTAGGAACAAATGCTGAGGAGAGAAACCCTTGGAAAGGATGAAAAGCCACCAATTAGGCAGAGCTAAGGACTAGGCCTAAGTGTCCGAGTATACTGTAAGATTTGCTTTACGATATTTAAGCAAACAAAATATTATAAGAAAACGTACATGCAAACCTTGTTTTCTAGAAAAGATCAAGAGTAGGGGCAGTAGCTAAGACAGATATTTTGTGTGAATCTTGTTTATTATTATTGCTTTAACATAATAAAGCACAGCTGTTTTTGCAAGGAAAGTAAAAGTGTCCTCAAAGCCATGCTTAACATATGTTTTATGTATATGGACTGAATTCTTTTTGGTATACTACCACTTATGGAGGCATCATGCCTTAGAAATCCTTCACTGCTGAGGACATACATTGAGTAAAGAAAACTTGTTCATAAGAAAGTTGTTTTATGATTTCTTTTGGAGCCCAATGGTGCCATGGGAATAAATAAATAATAGATAAATAAATAAATAAATGAAGGACCAAATTAAAATATAAATGGAAAGTAGGAAAGTTGGAAAACCTTGCCTAAATGACAGTAAATGTTAATGGTCTGATCACACACAAAAATTGTCCTTCAAACTGGAGTGCGTATTAAATGGTAATGGATGGATGTACTTCTCTGTGAGATCTGATTTGTCTAGCAAATCCTTACTGACATAGACTCTCATTTACTACCATCTAGCCTTTTGAAAATGCCATTCCAGCAGAGCATAAAAAAAGGTTATTTAGATTAAGTATAGTTACAAGATAAGCAGTACACTGAGTTCATTGGGCTTCATGCACACTCATTTAATTTCCACTGCTCCATTACTCTGAATCAAACTGTCCCTGAAAGAACAAGAGGAAGGAAAGGGCATTAAAAACACAAATCACAAAGTAGAGAACATTCTTCCTGCAAACGAAATGGTCTCCATGTGTTACCATTTAATACCATGGAAATACTTTCTTGACTTTTATAGCAGGCAAAGAAATTGCACCAATCTATTAAAGAATGCAATAAAAAGACTTTGAGGTGGGTTCACATTTTTTCAGATCTTTATCATTCTAGATGGGCTTGGCTCTTCAAAATGCTGTAAAATGTTATAAATGGTATCCATTTGCATCTGTGTGCAGCTTATGGAATAATGAATGCATGACCACTTAGCCATTTATTGAATACGGCAAGAAATACGATGGGACCTTTGGTGATATGTTTTAAAATGAGGCTCAAAGCCAGGTTTTAAAGACAGAGTGCCAAAACAGTTTATCGTCTCTTTCTTTTTCTTCTAACTTTAGTGCCGTTAAGTGCCAGTATGAAGCTTTTTGGATTTTGTTTGAAGTTCAAGGAATTAATGTAACTTGAGAAAATAATTTTGAGATGGGTAAGGCATTGTGAGAAAGTACAAACAAAAGGTCCGAGCTTAGAGGACATGAAATGGCAGTACTGATACCAAAGTTATACTGGATGATTCAGTAATTGTTAAGACCTTTCCCGTGTTCAGTCGGATTTGACAGTGACTGAACTTTATTAGCCTGTAATGTCCTTCATTAAATTATATTTGGTATCTAAGAGGCTCTGCCCTGAACGAGCATCCTGAGGACTTTCTTCCTTCCTTACCTATATAGCTCCACTGAGGAGATTCTGACCTCTTAGGAGGTTGTTACAGGGTATCACGTGTGTCTTGTCTTAGTTCAGACAATGGAAAAATGGCAAATTTTATAGACTTTTTTTTTCTCTCCCTGAGTTCCTTTCCAATAACATTTAAGCAATCTCTGTCTTAAAATAAAACACTCGACTGATTCATTGACTCTTCATCTCCCTGTCATTAATACCTGATGACTGTGTTCTTCATGTCATCTTAGTACATAGGAAACCATGATCTGTACCAACTCACCCTCATCCCTTTCTGCAACCTATTCCCTTCTGACTTTTCATGACCTTCTCCTGCACAGCTTATACCAAGTTCGCACATGACTTCCATGTCTGAAGGAAGTTTAAAATTTTGATTGGTCTAGAGAGCTATGTGTCTTATTTTTATCACTGTTTTTTGTCAAGAAAAAATACAACTTGCTTCCCCACAATTTCTGCGTGATCATCTAGTTTTCATTCTTGTGATTTTTTTCCTATCTTCTATTGCCCATAAATGCATAAGTTGCTCAGAATTCTTTCTTAAGCCTTATTCCTTTCCCAATTTATGATTTTTCTCTAAGGAATTTTGTAAATGTTTAGCTTTAGTTGATGACCCAGTGTGTGTGTGTGTGTGTGTGTGTGTGTGTGTGTGTGTGTGTGTAATTTTCTCTGTGTATACATCTACTCATCTACTTATAGATACCAGGTTGTTTGTAAATCTTAGCTATGGTAAATAACATTGCAAAGAATATGAGAGTGAAGATTTCTGTATGTGACTCTACTTTTACTGAATATGCTGCATCCCAGAAATAGAATTTCTGGTCATCTGGTAGTCTTTTCTTTAAATCTGTTGAACCCCCATCTATTTTCCATAAAATGGTGGTACAATTTGAATTACCACCAACAGTGAAAAAGAATTCTTTATCTTCCATGTTCTTACCAATCTTTATCTCATGACTTTTTCTTCATAATAATCACCCAAAAGAGTGTGAAACAAATGTGTATTTGGTTGGCATTTTACTAATTAGAGATATTGAGTACTTGATCTGGTACCTACAGCCTATTCATCTAACTCTTTTTGGAAAAAAATCTACTCAGGTATTTTGCCCATTTTCAATTATTTTTTATTCTCTTGTTGGGTTTTGTTAAAGATTTTCAATTATTCCCTGTGTTTTTTTACCTTCTGATCCCTTATCATATAAATGGCTGGCAGCTATGACTTATTATACCACATGTGACTTTTCATTTCCTTGTTTCCTATAAGGCACAGAAACTTCTCTTTGATGTAGCTTATTTATTTGTTTATTTTAGCTTCATGTTGTAGTTAACATGGTTTTAATGTGCAAACTTAGAAGTTAACATGAATGTAAGAGTGTTCTGTCTTATAGTTTGTTATGGATTATATTTGGTTCAGTCAGTTTTATTTAAATCAGGAAACTTTGATTCGTGAACCAGACTTCTACCTTCATTCTGATACATACTCCTGCGGTTGGCTCCTATAGCACAAGGCCCCTTTCTTTTAAGGCAACATTGCTATAAAAGGAATATGGCAAATGAAATGAACATGGATAGTATATACCACAATCTCAATGAATACAGAAAACTTTCCTCTCTTACTACCAAATCTGTATTCTGATTTTTTTCTTTCTATATTCTATTGCCCATAAATGCATAAGCTCCTCAGATTTCTTTCTTAAGCCTTATTCCTTTCCTTTCCCAATTTTTGATTTTCCTCTAAGGAATTTTGTAAATGTTAAGCTCTAATTGATGACCTTGTGTGTGTGTGTGTGTGTGTGTAATTTTCTCTGTCTATACATCTACTCATCAACTTACAGATACCAGGTTGTTTGTAGATCTTAGAAATTACTTTCTATGGTAAGTAATGTTGCAAAGAACATGAGAGTGAAGAATTCTGTACCTGACTCTGCTTTTATTGGATATGCTATATCCCAGAATTGTAATTTCTGGAGCAGGAGAAGTAGAATCCCTTGTCACCGTGATCTAACTAAGAGAAAATTTCAGCAGGATTTTGATTCTTTAGTAGAAAGTACAGTCTTTCATAAAAAGAAGAACCATTGTACTTTGTTTACTACTCATAGAGAAATGACTAAAGTTCAGTATTTCATAAAAAGAAGAGTTCTTATTTGTTTATTATTTACAGGGAAATGGAAATTGCTATATACGTTACATATCAATCCTGCTCAACCTTTTGAGATTTTTACATGTAGGTGATATAATGTGGCATTTATCTTTCTGTATATTCCTCTAAGGAGTTTTGGTAGAGGCTTACATTTCTCCTTGACTTTTCTGGGCCCAACAACCTTTTCTTACAAAGTTGGTCCCTGGAGTGTGTGTCACCAAATTGATATTCTGTTCCGTGTCCTCTTTGCATCCATGTTAAGTAACATCTAGTCACTCTTAAGAACTGAATATATGGAGAGTAGTTTTGCTAAAACTTTTGGAATAACAGAAGATTCAGATTATTTTGTCAATAACTATCCTAAACTAACCGTGTTTTCTGCTCACCCTGATAAGCTTCCATGTACCACAAAGGTCATATTTATATATAAATGACAATTTATCATTTGAACTTTTGTTAATATGATGATATTCTTTTGTTTTCCTTTGTATTTCTGAACTATAACCCTTCTCTTTTATGATAATGAGTCCTTTTGTCTTAATTCTGCTTTAATACCAGGAGGGTCTGTATTTTACAGTTGGTAAAGGAAAACATAATTCCCTTAAATAGTATAGTGATATATTTGCATGGCATGTAACATCATCTGACTTTATTTGTGGAAATGGAAAATCTAGTTATATCCTTATATGTTTAAGCTGGGTGCTGGTGGCTCACACCTGTAATATTAGCTACTCAGGAGGCTGATATCTGAGGATTGCGGTTCAAAGCCAGCCCATGCAGGAAAGGCCGTGAGACTCTAATCTCCAATGAACTACTCAGAAAACTGGAAGTGACACTGTGGCTCAAGTGGTAGAGCGATAGCCTTGAGCTGAAGAGCGGAGGGACAGCACCCAGGCCCTGAGTTCAAAACTTCGCCCTCCCCCCAAAAAAATCCATGTTCAAAGCTGGATATGGTGGCTCACACCTGTGATCCTAGCTTCTCAAGGGGCTGAGATCTGAGGTCTGTGGTTTGAATACAGCCTAAGAAGGAAAAATCCATGAAACTCTTATCCCCCAAAAGACAGAAGTTGAGCTCTGGCTTGAGTGATTAGAGAGCTAGCCTTGAGCAAAAGAAGCTCCTAGACAGCACCTAGGCCCTGAAATCGAGCCCCAAGACTGCCACCACAAAACGAATGAAACAAGCAAAACATTCATGAATTAAATTTCTGCATTCGGGTAGCTATTACTTTCTAACTTTTTTTCTTGTTCTGTTTTTATCTGCTTCAAATTGGTGGTACAAAATGAGAAAAAAAAAAGACAATCACCTGGAGCAAGTCATCTGTATCTGGAATTTTTTTATTACATTAAATCTGTAATGTGACCAACTCCTATCTTCTCTGCTGGAATAGCTATTCTCCTTGTGTGGGGCTGACTACTTGATTACTCCATTCTTGTACCCTCTCTTTTGTTCTTTTTGTAATTTTCAGTGTAACTAAACCATGGACCAAAATAAACACTAAACACTTCATCATTTAGTTGAACAAAATTCTATTCTTCTGGTAGGATTTTATGTTTTGGAACATTGTTCTCAACACAAAGAGCAAATATCCTCTTCTTACACGTGAACTTCCATTCCTAAGACTTTATATTTATAAAAGACAGCAATATGCTGAAGCATAGAAAGGAAGTGTCTGCTCTTTTAAACTGGCTTTGTCTCTCTACAGACCTCATTGTAAAATAATGAGGCAAGGTGCGAAATATCGCCCCTATAGCATAAAAATAGCTATAATGGAAACCAAGAGCTTTCCAATGCAAGAAATTCTTTATCTGATGTGTGAGCCACCTGCTTGTCCCTTGTATCCTTCGCTTGCTTGAGTAGACACAGGCTTTAAGCTGTCCTTCCCTTATAATCGTCCCAAGTTTTACTGAGTGAAAACACAGCCTATGCTTTAGTACCTCCAAGGACTTAAAAATGTGTTTTCTAAGTAGATGAATAAAAATAATATATTAATTATGTGCTACATCAGCTTTAAAGAGGTATATACTGCTAAATGGCTGAATTGATGTACTTGACATTACCTCACGTATTATCGCTTGTGGTGAAGATACTTGAAAATCTGCTCTTACAGTGAATTCTAAGTATGCCATGCATTGTTAGCAAGTAAGGGTGCCATTCTGTTCAGCAGATCTCTTGAATTCATTACTACTATGGAACTGGAATTTTGTATCCCTTGAACAACCTCTAGTTTATCTTCTGTACATCTGCTCCAGTTCCTGCTTAACATTTCTAAATTCAACCTCTTCTGATTCCATAGATAGATGAGATAATGGAAGATTTGTCCTTCTATGCTTTCTCCAGGAAATTGTGAAGGAAGCTGAAGTTTCTCCTTGATTTTTGTGGTCCGTACAACCTTTCCTTACTAAGTTTTATTCCCTGGTGTGTATTTTACTAAATGAATGTGCTAATCTCTTTTCATCTTCTTCTGTAAAACATTTAATCTCCTCTAGAAAGTACTAGCTATGTGAGCAGCAGATTTTATAAAATTTCTGGAATAATACAACATGGTTATTTAACAAAGAATCCAAATCATTATTAAGTGACCTTGGACTCATTCATTAGATAGTATCATATTCCTAATACTGTTGTATTTATTTATTTTTATTGTAAAGGCAATGTAGAAAAGGTTTACAATTACATAAGTAAAGAAATAAGTACAATTCTTGTCTAATATTAGTACCTTCTTCCTTAGTTTCTGCCACTTTTCCATCCCCCCAATACTGTTTAACGTCCCTGTTTTTGCCAGTTTCCAAATTTATAACTGCTGCTTTTTGTCATGTTCTTTAACTTTTAGTTTTCTTTGTCTTTTAAAATTACCTTTCACTAGCAATGCAAAGGGATTTTAGCTCAACATGTTTTATGACCACACTGCATCTTAATCAATGTCATCCTTTCTATCTTTCACATCTATCCCAACCACATAGACAAAAATTTCTTCTAGGAGTAGGAAGGAATCCCCAAACACTCTCATCTTTGTATTCACACAGCTTGCTCACTATGGAATGCAGTAGTGTGGAGAGTCAACAGATCAAATGTTTACAGCGTAAACCAGCTCACACTTGTAATCCTAGATACACTGGGGCCTGAGATCTGAGGATCATAGTTCAAATGCCAGCATGGATAAGAAAACACAAGAGATTCTTACCTCCAATTAACCAGCAAAAAGCTGAAAGTGAGTCAAATGGTAGAGTGTCAGCCTTAAATAAAGAAGCTAAATGGCAGAACCCAGGCCTTGAGTTCAGGCCCTAGTACCAGCGCGTGCGCGTGCGCGCGCGCGCACACACACACACACACACACACACACACAGAGCTTCATGACAAGGATATACCTTAATCTATGAAAGCACATGTTCATTCAGCATAGATAGTATTTCCACTTATGTCAGAATTTTTTTAATGTTTTAAACTCTGTAACTGTACCTCAGAACAATTTAAAAACAGCAGTACTTTCCTTGATCCGTACAAATGTGTTAATATTAAAAGCTTTCTTGTTTCAATGGTTAATTTTTTTAAGTTCTTCATTTCTGTATCTTAAATTACTGTCTTTCCCGAAATCAACTTTCAGTCATGGTTTCAAGCCTCATAAATCCTTTAAGTTATAAGAAGATTAACTTTATTTTTAGATTATAATTTTACCCCTTATATTTGGTAAAAAAGAAAACCAAAACACAAAGTCTCCTTTGTTTTACAATTATTATTTATCACTGTTTATTTAGATGGAAAATTCCAAACTCTGCAAACAATAGAAATAATGATTGCAAGAAAATTGAAGAAGCAATTATTTTCATTTTTTTCTTTGTAAATTTGTCAATCTTTAGTCTTAATCTCTTACAGTGTGTATACATCTCTTTATAAACTATATGTATGTTTCATAAAATCATATAAACATGATTATGTAATTTTTATCTGTTCTTTCCACTTCATATAATTTTTCTGAGATTTTAACGATATAATTAACAGTTGTAAATGAGTCAAC
>NW_012267711.1:25611-25930 GCF_000151885.1 Dipodomys ordii | reverse complement strand
TCTCTTGAAGACAGCAGATAGAAGGATCTTGCTTTTTGATCCAACTGGACAATCTATGTTGCTTAATTGGAGAGTTAAGACCATTAATGTTAAGGCTTAGGGCTGAGAGGGGTCTGTCTGCCCCTACATTATTATCCATGTTTTTTTTTGGGGGGGGAAACTGTGCCTTGGCTGTTCTTCTTGTGATTACATATTTCTCTGTTTGTGGACTGCTTCATTGCCTCTATTCTGTTCTTGTTGGTTTTCTATATGTAGCACGTCTTTGAGGATTTTTTGAAGAGATGGTTTGGTTGGGATATATTGCTTCAGATTTTTCTTG
>NW_012267711.1:21948-25561 GCF_000151885.1 Dipodomys ordii | reverse complement strand
CTTGTGATTACATATTTCTCTGTTTGTGGACTGCTTCATTGCCTCTATTCTGTTCTTGTTGGTTTTCTATATGTAGCACGTCTTTGAGGATTTTTTGAAGAGATGGTTTGGTTGGGATATATTGCTTCAGATTTTTCTTGCTGTGGAAGGTTTTTATGTGTCCTTCTGATATGAATGAGAGTTTAGCTAGGTAGATTATTCTTGGTTGGTAGTTACTTGACTTAGGGAATGGAATATCTCTTTCCAGGCTATCCTTGCTTTTATGGTGTCTGCTGAGAAAGTCTGAGGTGATTCTGATTGGGTTACTTTTATATGTGATTGTTGTGTTCTCCCTGGCAGGTGTAAGAATTCTTTCCTTAGTTGGTATTGATCTGGTATGGATTATCATATGGTGGTGGGATGACCTGTTCCTGACTGGTCTATTTGGGGTTCTAAAAGCTTCTTTTATCTGGCTGGGCCTGTTCTTTTGCATATTTGGGAAGTTCTCTGCTAGGATTCTGCTGAATATACTTCCTAATCCATTGGCTTCCCTCTCCAGGCCCTCTTGTATACCTATTATTCTCAAATTAGGCTTTCTGAATGTATCCTGTATTTCCTGCAGTGATCTGTCATGCTTCTTAATTTTGTTATGAATAATTGTGTGCTCTTTCTCTATGGAATCTAAACTGTCTTCAACATCTGCTATTCTTTCTTCAGCCTCTTCCATTCTCCTTTGAAGGCTTTTTACTTCAGTGTCTATCATCTTTGCTTCTTGCTGGTCTTTCTTAATGGTGGCCAGCTCCTTATTAAGGTTTTCTTTTAAGTTTTGAATAGATTGCCTTACCTCCCGGAGTTGGTTCTCAGACTTTTCTTTCCACTCCTTAATCTATGTTCCTATCTTTTCATTAACTTCTTTTACCTTAATCTATATTCCTATCTTTTCATTAACTTCTTTTACCTTTTCCATTATCATTATATTTGTGGAGACCATGAAGTCATCTATTAGCTTCTGTTTGGCCTCATTGTGTTCTCTGATAACCCTATGCAGGGTGTCCAATTTTTCATTCAGCAGGTTTACCAGCCATGCTTTTTCTCTATCTTGAGCATCATCCTCTAGATTATTCTGGGACTCCTCTATAGCTTGTTTATGTGGAGATGGTGTTGGTGTTTGTTGATTGGCCATGTTCCTTGTGTTTCTGCAGTTAGTTCTACACATTTGGAGACAAGAAGCACACTGGTACAACAGTAGGAGTCTGTTTTATTTTTTGGACCAGAGCCAACCTGGAGTAGTGTAGATATATAGATCTTAGGGTTTCAAAGTTAGGTGTAGATGTTTTCCTATTTAGCTCTCTTTTTCTTTGCTTGGAGAGGGATGTTGCAGCTTCGGGGTCAAGATTATGTATACTTGTAACTTTTGAGACCACCTGGGTTTGGCTGATAAGTAGTCTGCTCCTTAGAGTTAACAAGATGGGTCCCTTGTCCTCAAAATAGTCAAATGGAACCAATTTTATGGTCAAATATAGAACCAACTGTAAGTTGGGTCAGATATAAGCTGTTAGGGATCAATGGGCTGGTGCAGATGGAGAAATGAACGGTTAAGATTGGAGAGATATGAATTTAAGTTCAGAAGACAACTTGGGTATAATGATAGTAGAGGGGTAAGAACAGCTTAGGGGAGGGGGATATGTAGAGGGAGGAAAATAAAGACCTTGTTACCGAGTGTAAGAGGTGGAAAAGAATTCGAAGGAAGGTTATGTAGGGAGTAGCTTAGACATCGAGATGAAGGTAAGAAAAAGAAGTTATATATAAGTATATTTGGGAGACTTGGTGAGATTAGAGAAAGATTATTCAGATATTATTGGAGAGTCATTTAATCTAAGTGAACTCCTGTAATTATTGCTTACACACCTAGAAGGAGAGCTTCCTTTGTGTCTAGAACTAGGCAGGGTATCTCCGATGGAGTATAATGTGGAGAGAAAGAAGGGGAGAGTGAGAGGAAAAGAAAGAAGAAAAGAAAAAAAAAAGAAAAGAAAAAAAGAACCTTACAAATTAGGAAATTCAAAAGTGGGAGAAAAAAGCAAATAATAATGAAAAATAGAAGCTTTACGTCCAATAGCAAATCCTAAATCACAATACACACAAGTAACACATAGAAATAAAAACAAACAAAACAAAATGAAAACAAGAACCAAAAACTAAGAATGGGTTTTTCGGGTTCTTTGGGGGAGCTTTAATCTCCCCGTAGTCCTCAGAGCAGATTCCTGATGGAACCTTGTATGCCTTGCTGTAGTCCACTTTCCTTGCGGCTTGGTTGGGAGCAGAGGGCCTTTTGATGGGGGAGGGTGCCTGCTATCTATAGTCCCACTCTCAGGCCTGGTGGAAGGGAGTTTGGTGGGTTTCAGGTTTATAGACTGCTATCATAGGCCTGGAGCAGTGTTCTCAGGCTTTGTTAGGCAGCCACAGTTTGTTTAGGAACAGAGCTTATGTCCCTGTTCTGTTCTGGTATGAGCCCCCACTTTTGGAATGGAGCTTGGGTCATAGAACTTTGGGATCCACAGGGAATTACCACCCAGGAAGTGGACCCGGTTGAGTTACTCTCAAGGTCTGTAGCTGGTGATGTGCTGGACCACAGAGCCTGTGCTGTGGATAAGATGGATTTGGCAGGTTCTCAGTCAGAGGGTCTGGGTGTTGGCATTTCCAGGTGAGTTGGGGGTGGCTATGCTGATGCTGAAGAGTCTCCTCTGTGGCAGCCTGGGGAGTCCTGGCTCTGGAGGACAGGGTGGATGTTGGTGTAGCAGGCTGATGTGGACTGCGTGGGGCCATTCTGGTCTGTAGCAGATACAGTGAGAGGTGGTGAGCAGCAGTGGGCAGCTTTGGGGGTGGCTGCCTGTGGCTGCTAGGTTTGTCAGTGGAGATGCCTGTAGCAGCTCGGTGGTGCAGTGGCTGTGAGAGCCTGGGGTCTGTGCCAGTCTCCAGGGTGCTTGGCCCATGGAGCATAGAGCAATGGATTGGCTGTGACTGCGGTTTCCTGGAAGCCCTGGGTGGGGTTAGTGGGGGCCCACAGGGATCCTTCCAGTGCTGCAGGCACAGGCTAACTTTGGGGGCTTTCCAGGTGGTGCCAATTTCTGATGGTTGTAATGGTGGTATTGCCGAGTTAGCTACTTTTCCCTCCATAGCTGCCCTGGGGGTGGGGCTGGTTGGGTGGCAACTGGGAGGTCTTCACCAGATTCCTCCCTAAATGTCCGCAGGTCTAGTGTTGAGCGCTTTCTTCAGTTTGTGGGTGCTCCTCTGCTTAAAGTCTGCAGAAAGTCGTGGCGTGGCATGGCGTGGAGCCGGATGGTGCAGCTACTCCACAGAGGCCCTGTTCACTATTTCTCTTTTCCCTTTCCTTATTTGCCTGCTAGGATAGTCCTCTTGTAGTAGAAAAAGTCTTTAGGTATTTACAGTTTGATTGGAGTGGATCTCTTGAGGTGAAGTGTGGCTGTGCCCCTAGATCTTATCTTGGTCAGAAACACATAGTGGGGCTACCAGTGAGAGCGTGGCCATCTTCCTCCACTAGCTCATTCTTATTGAGAAATTAACTGTTATTGAATCGGTGCAACTAGCAGTTAAATTACCGTACGTGGTAACTTAT
>NW_012267711.1:15477-17328 GCF_000151885.1 Dipodomys ordii | reverse complement strand
AGTGGGCAGCTTTGGGGGTGGCTGCCTGTGGCTGCTAGGTTTGTCAGTGGAGATGCCTGTAGCAGCTCGGTGGTGCAGTGGCTGTGAGAGCCTGGGGTCTGTGCCAGTCTCCAGGGTGCTTGGCCCATGGAGCATAGAGCAATGGATTGGCTGTGACAGCAGTTTCCTGGAAGCCCTGGGTGGGGTTAGTGGGGGCCCACAGGGATCCTTCCAGTGCTGCAGGCACAGGCTAACTTTGGGGGCTTACCTGGTGGTGCCAATTTCTGATGGTTGTAATGGTGGTATTGCCGAGTTAGCTACTTTTCCCTCCATAGCTGTCCTTGGGGTGGGGCGGGTTGGGTGGCAACTGGGAGGTCTTCACCAGATTCCTCCCTAAATATCTGCGGGTCTAGTGTTGAGCGCTTTGTTCAGTTTGTGGGTGCTTCTCTGCTTAAAGTCTGCAGAAAGTCGTGGCGTGGAATGGCGTGCAGCCCCACGGTGCAGCTACTCCACAGAGGCCCTGTTCACTGTTTCTCTTTTCCCTTTCCTTATTGGCCTGCTAGGATAGTCCTCTTGTAGTAGAAAAAGTCTTTAGGTATTTAGAGTTTGATTGGAGTGGATCTCTTGAGGTGAAGTGTGGCTGTGCCCCTAGATCTTATCTTGGTCAGAAACACATAGTGGGGCTACCAGTGAGAGCACCGCCATCTTCCTCCACTAGCTCATTCTTATTGAGAAATTAACTGTTATTGAATCGGTGCAACTAGCAGTTAAATTACCTTAGGTGGTAACTTATCTAATTGTTACAAGCAGCAGTTAAATTATGTTACATGGAATATTTTTGCTCCCCTGATAATGATTTTAATTCTTATTTGGCACACATGACTTAGGGAACTATTCCAAGGCAACCCATCCATTAAATGCATTTGTAAACTTAGTGAAGAAATGAACAAAGTAGCAGCCAGAGGGGGGAAGTGAAAACTGCCTTTAATGCAATTTCTGGACTTGTGATCAATTTCAAGATCCATCAAATCCCTTCCTTCAATTTCCACCAATTTCAGATCAACCCATGTCGATCCCAGACAGACTGTGATCAGTATCATGGGGTGTTGGGACTCTTGTCTGCAGATTTCTTTACTTGTGCCCTCATTAGAAACACAGCAGACTTGAAAATAACATCAGACTGAACCCTCCCTGACAATGGATTAGAGAGCCCCAGCTCCATTTCTAAGTCACAACCCCTGCACCTGCAGCTTCCCAGTTATTTGTTGGGAGACATGGGTAATGTTTTGGTCATGAGCTACTCACACTTCACTTGGAAGACCAATTTCCATTGTCTTGTGGCCACCACTGAGAATCATGCACACTGCCCATCCATCCTGAGGAGGACAAATGCAAGGAGACATGGTAGGCACACTAGTTGTTGGTTCTTACCCGCCCTCCTCCAGTTCTTATCTGTGTTGGAAAGCCATGAAACATTACTACTTTCACACACACACACACACACTCACACACACACACACACACACACACACTCAGCTCTGCTTCTGGTTTTCTGGTGATTTCATTGGATCTCAGAGTCTCAAACAGAGACTTTTCTGTCCAGGGCTGGTTTCGAACCACCATCCTCCAGATCTTAACCTCCTGAGTAGCTATTTTTGCTGAAGAG
This sequence comes from Dipodomys ordii, assembly GCF_000151885.1. NCBI lineage: Eukaryota > Metazoa > Chordata > Mammalia > Rodentia > Heteromyidae > Dipodomys > Dipodomys ordii. The sequence goes on along the minus strand of NW_012267711.1, from coordinate 15,683 downwards.
TATATCAGATATAATTACCCTGGGCCATCATGGGTTTTTGTTTTCTGGTGCAGAGGGTATTAGTCCTTGTTGATGAAGGACCGGTAGCTGTGCATTAAAATGTGCCTGTTGGGTGTGATTGGCTCACACCTCTCATACCAGCTATACTCAGGGAGGCTGAGATGTGGAGGATCGAAGGTTTGAAGCCAGCCCTGGGCAGGAAAGTC
>NW_012267711.1:12103-13777 GCF_000151885.1 Dipodomys ordii | reverse complement strand
TAAGCTCTGACACACACACACACACACACACACACACACACACACACACACACACACACACACACACACACTCCTTCCCCCAGATCATGGTATCCATGGTACCTGGTTGGCTCAGAAATCCCTTGGCATGGCATAAATCAGGCCATAGAGAAGAAAGCAACAGAAACTTCATCCTGCACCAGGTGCTTGTCTTCCTTCCCCTCCTACGGCTGCTACTGCTCCAGAGTATGTCAGCCCTGGTGGGAATGTGAACCCATTTCTCTTTTCATACTCTTGTGTTGTGGGCAAGATTCAGAAATGAAGCAATGGTTTTCCCAGCTGTTGGGGATCCCTTCCCCCAAATATCCTGCTTGGCTTGTGCACACTGTCTAAGCTTCTACTTCATTAATCAGATTAGAATCAAGAAAAAGATCAGTTGTACAAAAATGATTGTCCTTTGTGAAATTATCCAGCCTAGTGGTTGTGCAGCTAACACCCGCTGTGGTTGCTGTGATTTCTAAATCAATGATTAGAAATAACGTTGAACTCGGTAGGAAAGCCCAGTCACCCATGATGAACTCCATGTGAAATCAGATCTTCTGTGTGTGTGTTCAGTGGAGAATTAGCTCAAATTAGATGATACATTATGATCTCAGATTTGCTGCCCAAACCCAGCTAGACTTGTTGGGAGCTGCTGACCTGGTGAAAACAGGACATATCCGGCTTCCTTCCTTAATCCAGGTTCCTGAGTGACTCTTCCAGAAAATAAAAATATATACTTTTTATGGTCATTAAAAAGCCAATCAGGCTGGGAAGGTGGCTCAGTGGTAGAGTGCTTGCCTTGCATGCATGAAGTCCTGGGTTCGATTCCTCAGCACCACATAAGCAGAAAAAAGCCAGAAGTGGCGCTGTGGCTCAAGTGGTAGAGTGCTAGCCTTGAGCTGAAGAGCTGAGGGACAGAGCTCAGGCCCAGAGTTCAAGCCCCACAACTGACAAAAAAATCCCCAAAACACACACAGACACCCCACCACACACCCCATTTGTTGCCCCATTGTTTTTTATAACTTCTTGATCATGGTCTAAACTTCACTATTTGTCATCCTTGAAGTTTACATTTCTCCAGGAAATCTGATTTCTCAGAACTGCATAGCAAGAGAAGAAATCTGACCTGCTCATCTCAGCCCAAAAAATTTTCTTGAAAAAAAAAAAGAACAAAAGAAGCAAACAACTTTTTTCCTTTGTTATTTGTTTATAGTTTTAATTTCTCTTAACATCTACTGTTGATTGAAGAAAGTATTATTAAAAGATTTTTTTTCTTTTGGCTCCTGCTTGTAGATAGAAACTAATGTATGGTGAACATATTAATTCCAAGTCAACGGAGGGTAAACAACCAGGATATCCATCCAAGGACTCATCCATTTGACAGTTGACCTTTTCAAACTCTTGGCTTCCACATGGTGTCCTGAGGGCACTTCTTCACGCTGAGGAGCAAGTAACATTTCTCTCTCCTTTCCTTCTACTGCCTGTTGGTCTCCTGAAATGATTTCCCTAGGGTTTGAGTGTTGCTTACATCTCATTCGGCCTGACTATCAAAACTTCACCTGAAAAGCTTGAAAATGGAAAGTTTCCATAGTGGGTGATGTATCTGTGAGCACACTCTATCAACCCTCTCATATTGGATACCATTAGTGAGCA
>NW_012267711.1:10697-11365 GCF_000151885.1 Dipodomys ordii | reverse complement strand
AAGGATTCAGTAGCTATGAGCAGATAAAATGATGCTTATTGAAATGAACTCCAAGAGATTGTTGTTTGTTTTTGTTTTTGTTGTTTTTATTGGTTGTGGGTCTTGAACTCAGTGCTTAGGCCACTGCTCCCTGAACTTCTTTGAACTTCAGGCTGGGCGCTCAACCACTTGAGCCACAGTGCCACTTCCAGATTTTTTTGAGTAGCTTATTTCAAGAAATTCAATGTCAAAAGGGGACAGGGCAGATAGACCCTCACCATGTTAGTGACCTATTTCTAGAAAGGGCCAGAGGCTGATGAAACTGTGTGCCCTGTGTTGATAGCCAGGTTTTCTGAAAATATCAGAGAGTAAATGAACAGATTTTCTTTATTTAATCAGTCTAAACTATGTTATGTTTGCTCAGTTGACTTGGGATGAGGACATTTGCCAGGGTTGTGTGTGCACATCCACAAAGAGGAAGGAAGAACCGTCTTACAGAGCACTGACCTCAGATAATCATTCACCATAGCTAAGATAGGAAACCAACCCAGAAGCCACTCTATGGATGAATGGATCAAGAAAATGGGGTCTACGGACAGCGGTACATAGGCGCCGGCCGGCGTGTCCTTGGGCTAGATCGCGGGACGTCTGCCTGCGGAGCTCTTGTCCTTGCTGTGATAACGAGGAAA
>NW_012267711.1:6789-7717 GCF_000151885.1 Dipodomys ordii | reverse complement strand
GCTGCTACCTCTTCTTTCAAAACACTAGTTTGAGGATTTCCGAAGATCTCTTTACATCATGAATACAATGCTTCTTGATCCCTTTGAACTCAGACCCTAGGCGCTGTCCCTGACCTTTTTCCTCTCAAGGGTGGTGCTCTACAACTTTGAGCCATATACATGGTGCTACTTCCAGTTTTCTGGTGGTTCATCATTGGAAATCAGAGTCTCATGGCTTTTCCCCCAGGCTGGCTTGGACCACAATCCACAGATCTCATTCCAGGAAGGAAGACCCTAAGGAGACAGGATAAAGCAACAATAGAATGAAACTCGTGTCCACTGGGGGTTGCACGTGTGCTCACTGCTGGTGTCAAACATGAGACGGTTGATAGAGTGTGCTCACAAACAGACACATCACCCACCAAGGAAACTTAATATTTTCAAGCTTTTCAGGTAAAGGTTTTATAGACAGAATGAGATGTAAAGAAACATTCCAACCCCAAGGAAATCATTTCAGGAAACCAACAGGTAGGGGAAGGAAAGGAGAGAGTAGTGTTGCTCGTTCCTCAGCGTGGAGAAGTGTCCTCGGGACACCATCTGGGAGCCAAGAGTTTGGAAAGGTCAACCGTCAAATGGACGTGTCCTTGGATGGATATCCTGGTTGTTTGCCCTCCGTTGACATGGAATTAATAAGTTCACCTCCATTCATTTCTATCTTCAATCAGGAACCCCCAAAATATCTTTTAATTGCACTTTCCTCAACCGAGGCTAAAAATTAATTTAAAAGCACACTACAAATAAATAAATGAATAAATAAATAACAAAGGAAAAAAGTTGTTTATCTGTTTCTTCTGTTTTTTTTGTTTTGTTTTTCCAAGATAATTTTCCATTTTAAGGAGGGGTGTGACAATGCATGACAAGAAATGTAGTCATTACCTTGCTCATGTAA
>NW_012267711.1:3175-5227 GCF_000151885.1 Dipodomys ordii | reverse complement strand
ATACTTCTCAGAATGATTTAATAAACTGAATGCACATGCATGCATTTCTGTCTTGGGAGAATCTGTGCTCCTGGGGACATGGTTAGCGTCCCAGATGCCCTCGGTACACGAGTGGATCCAAAACACGTGCTACCAGCGCCCAATGGATAGACAGAATTCATACACAGATCCACACCCCACCAAGACATAAACTTGAGGATTGCATGCAAATGGATCAAATGGGGTTCCTGAGACCGATTCCTTCCAGAAAACTCTTTCTTTTCCTAACCACTCCTGAAAAGTAAAATTAGATTACACCTGGAGGCTAAGACAGAAACTGAGAGAAAAAAATCACTATTAATTGAACAATGATAAAACAAAAATGGTTCCCATCCCTGAGAAATCCAGTATTTTCTGACATTTTTCCTGTTCTGGACATGGGGTTTACTCATTTGAAGAGATTCTGTGTCCTCACCTTTAGATGTCACAAGCCTTTCTTTGGGGTTAGTTTTCATGATGTCATAGTATTTGGAATTTTCCAGATTTATGTACTGTAGATTCCCCTTCCCCAATCAATGGGGGGGGGGTGTATGGGGTGGATTCTTATTTTGTTGGATTAACCATTTCCAAACACCACCCTATCTTTCCAGGCAGCAGGAGTTGAGACCAAGGCTGGCTGGAGATTTCACTCTACTCTACCCTTTGACAGGGTGACTGTTCTCAAGTTGCTGAAGACTGTGTTCATGAGGCTAGGTATTGGTGGCTCCTGGTTATTATCTCAGTGACTCAGGAGGAAGGGATCTGATGATCACATTGTGAATTAGCCTCTCCCCCAAAACTCATCATCTTTCTTTATCGAACAAATAACCCTGAGATGAGAAGTGAAGGTCACGGGGTAGAGCTTCAAATAGGATTGGAAAATCTGAATCACTCCAGCCATCTCATTATCAACATCTCTGTTCCATCCCCCACTTCCCAACTCTTTTTTGGTCAGTCCTGGGCCTTGAACTCAGGGCCTGGACTCTGTCCCATAGTGGTTGGAAGAGAGCTTGAGACCCAGGCCATGACTTGCAGATACACACATGCTGTGGAAATCTTGAAAACCTCTCCTCAAGATTGCTCTCCCTCCTCAACTCAAATAAAAGTTCCACTGTTACTCCTGACCATACCTCTGGGCTCAGGATTGTGTCATCATCAACAGGATTCTCATTCTATACTGGCTGGAAGGAAGGAAGAAAAGAGAGAGAACCAAGGTGAAATCCAACTGACCAACAGGTTTTCCTGGGGCTGAAATCCTGGGGAAGGAAAGCAAATCTCCTTCATTGATGTGGCTTCCTGAGAACTTGGGTTCCTTATCTACTAGGAAGAAAATGTGGAGTCCTGGAGGGGGGAGGAAGATTGGCCGTGGACTGAGATGGAGGCTGGGAGGGAAAGGGACCTGATCCTGAAGATTCTAGAAATAAACACAGATTGGTGGACTTTGAGCAGGAAATATGAGCCTTGGCTAGTTCAGTGCCCATCACCATCATTTTCCAATAGAGATGCATGTCACTTGAGTTTCTCCTCTGGAAATCAGAAGACAAGCGAGAAGGAAGGAGGAGACAGTGGTGGTGTCATTCTGAGGCCATTTTTTGCCTCCATCCACAGGGGAAATTGGCCTGTGACTCTGCACCAATGCCCAGATCAGAAGTGCTTTGCCATAGTCACGGCAGTCATTCCAGGAAGTTGTCCCCTGAAGGAGAAATCAGAGTCTGCATTTTAGAAGATTATAACACATGACTAGTTTTGCATTTTGCTCAACTTCTTCAGAGATTCTGAGATCTTCTAGAACACGAGAAGAGGAAGAATTTGTAAGAAATCGGGTGTCAATCCAACCCCTTCTTGATAAACTTACTGGAATCAACAACATCCACCATGAAAATACAAATAAACTTCTAGTCATAGCTGTACCCTGAGCCTAAGCCATCTCAAAAAGCAGCCACATCCATAGGAACAGAAAGGTTAAGATGCATATAATTATGAAAAACTGTTAAACAATGTAGGCATGGGATGGCAGGTACTGATTTTGCACCC
>NW_012267711.1:0-2695 GCF_000151885.1 Dipodomys ordii | reverse complement strand
CAATATAAGATTCTGTACTTCATACAATTCAGTAACAACTGCCATGTCAGAGAAAATGAATAATTCTGTTGGTGGAACCGGTGATAAGATCTCTGCTCTCCTGTTGAACGTTGATGTCCTCAGGTCAAGTTGGCCTTGCTGCTCATCTGCTTGGTGAGCTGGAATATTCCCTCCGGACCACCTGTGCCAAGCAGGAATTTTTCTGTGGGGGAAGAGTCAACACCACTCAATGGTGAGCACTGATTGGTGCATGGGGGAGACTGACCCACAGGAGCATCTCATAAAAACAGGAAGAGATGCCACCCTCCCAACCCCAGAGCTGGAGACAGAAAGCTCACAGCATGCGAGTCCTGCTGCTGGCTCTGCTGATCCCATGGATGCGTGCTCAGCAGAATCCTCAGTTCATACCTTTCAAGGTAACCGAATATGGTGATGTGGGGAACTAGTCCCTGTGTGGGGAAACTGTCTGTCTCTCAATGTGTGTCCTTGTGTCTGTCTCACATTTGTTTTTGTGCATTGATCAGATTTTATTCATGGGTTGCTCTGTATGTCCATATTTATCCAACATACCTTCCATTTTGAATTCTTCCTTTGTCACTGGCCAGTAAATAAAAAACATAGTAAAGAACACGTGGACAGCATGATTTGTGATTTTGGCAGTTTTACTTCATATAGGCTTAGACATTGAATCTTTATAATTTTGTGCATGTGTAACTTTCACAAACAGATCTGCTTGTGATCATTCCTAAGAGGCCTAGAATCTCCTCCTGAAAATACTCCTTCTTCTTTATTCTCTCTTCAAATTTATTAATGCTATGTAGCAAAATCAGACCCTGTGAATACTTCTTGTTTTCTGAAAGAAGCAGAGCCTGGTAGCTCAGAGTCTGGAGAGGGAAGTCTCCATGTCATTGCAAGCAGGTTATTTGAACCCCTGAGTGTTTGGGGAGCAAAACTGAAAATCTATTCTCTAACCTTACTGATGGGGTGTTTCTCATTCAGCCAGGATATTGGTTCACCATGATCCTTGCAGCTGATAATGAAGAGAAAATCCTGGAGAATGGACGAATGAGATACTTACTGCGCTATATCGCCTGTAATAGTGAATGTGATATCATAAATGTGTTTGCTTTTATCAAGTAAGCTGGGCTTCCTTGACAATACAGGCACCCATGCACTGACTACTGGCCTTACCTTGATGGACAAGTTTCCAAGAAAATCTTTACTTTTGGTGGGGAAATCTGAGGATCTGAACTTACCCATATTTTAATATGTAGGATGTCCAAATATTCATGTTATGCCAGGTGGAGGTGCATGCCTGGTCTGCAGGTTAACCAGCCAGATGGAAATTATCTAATTAATAATATCCACAATATCAGGAAGAAAAGGGCTTTAATTTTACAATGGGAATGTGTCATTTGATTTTTACTCCATGGCCTTGTTGTGAGTCTTAACCAATGTTAAGATGATAGCTAACACCTTCTGAGCGGTGAGGCGTAAGGACTGATTCAATGTCACAGAACTATTCGCCAACATTCTCCTCATGACAAGGCTCAGTTTTGCATGGACTTCAAGCACATTTAAAGATAGCAACATTGAAAAAAAGGAGGTGTGTGTGCATGTAGTTGTGTGTAGATAGACAGACAGACAGATATATTCAGACATACATACATAATACATTCATAGATAGATAGATAACATATGTGTCATTGTCTGTGTGTGTCTGAAGTCTTGTCCAGATGTTTCATGATTTTCATGTCGATAGTAAACATGTGAAACTTTCATTAGCACAAGGTGAAAGGCTAGCAGACAGTGTATGTGCATTTGGATGGACAGGAAGAACAAAATACATGAGGGAAGTGTCCAAATGACTGTGTGAGTGGAAACACTCACAATGACCTGGAGGAAGGAATCCAGGGGATGTTCTCTCTCCCTCCCCGCAGGTGGATTCCTTCATTTCCATCCCTACTAGTGGCTGAATGGACAGATCTGCAAATTATTCTAGTTGTAACTGGAAATGAAAAACAAAAGTACCACACAATTACGTGTCAGTGATTCTGAGATCCGGGTCCTAAACCCAAAAGAGGAGTAAGCCAATGACCAAGATGGTAACTCCCCAGAGCAGACATCTGATGGACAATCAGCAGAACATGCAAACAGCACAGATATGAAATTAATTATAAAATAATATCAAATTGGATTTTCTCAAATTTCATGTGGGTTGCACAGAATCTCATAACTGGTGAACATGTTTGAGATGATAAATAAGGATTCTAAAAAAAACTATGTTTTTTTTCTTGTTTGTTGTTGCTGTTCCTATTTCAAAGGCGTGATTCCCTGTGCTACACTGTGATTTATTTCGGAGATAGACAAGAGAATGGTGTTTACAAAATATTCAGTGAGTATCTGCTGCTGATCTGCGGTACACCTAGGGTTCCTGGCACTGGTGGGTTCTAGGTCACACATAGGAGGCCCAGAGGAGGGGTGGCCACCTACTGCCCCCAAGGACCGAGTCCACATGGACAAGACCCTGAACCTTGCAAGGATTCAGGGCCAGTCCTCCTCTTGGTATCTTCTGTTTCCAAGGCTTCTGTGTTGCCATGGATAACATTCAGGGATGCTTTGCAGTGACACAAGCAGGTGTTGAAAAGGACTGGAAACCAGAACCATGCTTTCAGGACGAGGTTTTCTCTAATCA
>NW_012267710.1:40748-42083 GCF_000151885.1 Dipodomys ordii | reverse complement strand
CCAATTAGCCACCCAAAAGGCAAAAAGGGGAGGTGTGGCTCAAGTGGTAGAGAGCTAGCCTTGAGCAAAAAAACTGATGGAGAATAGGAGGCCCTGAGTTTAAGCCCCAGTACTGGCAATAAATCAAAGTGGGGCACTGGTGGCTTACACCTACAATCCTAGCTACACAGGAGGCTGAGATCTGAGGATTAAGGTTCAAAGTCAGCCTGGGCAAGAACCGTGAGAGTCTTACTTCCAATTATCCACCAGAAAACTGGGAGTAAAGCTATGGCTCCAGGTGGTAGAGTGCTAGCTTTGAGTAAAAAAAAGCTCAGGACAGCACCTAGGCCCTAAGTTCAAGCTCCCAGACTGACAAACAAACAAACATGCCCTATCTCTGGTTTGAGCAACTCTGCCTTATAAGCTGACCACTTCTCTGACCTAGCTGGGGGGTTTTCCTCCAAGACCTGGTTGAGAAGGGTCTGGTGAGATACTGGTGTAGTGTTTTTTGTGTAGTGACTGTGTGGCCGAACACAGAGAATAGGAGAGTGTCAGGCTGAGGACATGGGTTTGAAACAAAAGGGAGGGTACTTATAGGGGAGACATGGAGCAGGACATTGGGGGGGGGCGGGGGGGAAGGTTGGCAAGAAATCTGGGAGCAACACTTACTTGGCCAGAAGCGCTTAATATAATCAGATATTTTTTTTCTCTTCAGATAGACAATCACAATGACGACGATCCCAACTATTATCACACTTACGGATACGGCAGGTATCACGATAGAGTAATGACTAGAAGAAGGAGTTTTGGTGGTGTTGGTCACTGGCTCTTCAAGAGCTCTGGTGCCCCCGGTGGCCTTGGGGACACACTTGCGGTCACTCAAGGGGGTACAGGGGATCTCCTCATCCTCCTCATGGGTGCACCTGGGTACACACAGGGAGGAAATGGTGGGATTCCATGAGCAAAGACCAGCCAGGAGGGACAGAAGAGAAAGTCACTCTGCCTGCCCAATGTCCATAGAGGAGGGGCAGACTCCTCATGTCTGCAGGGTGCCCCCCACCCTGAAGACTGAGAAAGGAGGGCCTGAATCCCTCGGGGCTCTGGGTCCATGGGTTCCTCAGCTTTCAGTCCTTCTCTGCAGCAGACCCTGAGATAAGAGGTGTCTCACTCCAGGGGGAGATCATAGGCACTTCTGACCACCATTTAGATACAGCCCCTGCCTCAGTGTTGTGTGTGTGCGTGCTAGTCCTGGGACTTGAACTCAGGGACTGACCATAGTCCTTGAGCTTTACTGCTCAAGGCTATCACTTTACCTCATGAGCCACAGCTCCACTTCTGCCTTTTTTGGTAGTTAAT
>NW_012267710.1:37366-39558 GCF_000151885.1 Dipodomys ordii | reverse complement strand
AACTCAGGGCCTGGGCCTTAGCTGTTTTTGCTCAAGGCTGGCATTCTACCACTGGAGCCACAATTTTTGGGTGATTAACTGAAGATAAGAATGTTTATGGACTTTTCTGCTCTGACTGGCTTCTAATCACAATCCTCAGATCTCAGCCCCCTGAATACCTAGGATGACAGGTGGAACCTAGCTCTACTCATTCTTTTTGAAGGCAATTAAACCGTGTCTTAGGGCTCATCCAAAGTTTAGGGGGCCTTAAGTCCTAGCCTCCTGTTGCTAAGGAACAAGTCACTTGGTCAAAAGGGAAATGGCAGGTGGCGAGTTCCAGGCTCAGAAGAACTCCAGGGGGTCAGGGAAAGGGGTATAAGGAGATGTGGGTGTTATAGAACTCCAGGATTATAAGAGCCCCAGCTCCTTCATCTTACTTATCTCGACATGTCTGGCAGAATTCAGGGGTGTTTTCTGTCCAGAAAGTGCCAGGTTTGCATTCGCACACTGTATTAGAGGTTGTGGTGCAAGGACTCTTCTGTAATTGATCTGGAGACAGGGCAAAAGTATGAAGGATGAGCTTGTCTGGTTGCCTCGATGCCCTTCCTCAAGGCATATCCCACCGTTCCCCATTCAGCTCAGCTGAACACAGGATATAATTCATTTTTTTTTTTGGGAGGGGGTCCGGTCTTGGGGCCTGAACTCTGTGACTGGGCACTGTCCCTCAGCTCTTCAGCTCAAGGCTACCGCGCTACCACTTGAGCCACAGCACCACTTCCGGCTTTTTTCTTTTTGCTTATGTGATGCTGAAGAATCGAACCCAGGGCCTCATGCATACAAGGCAAGCGCTCTACCACTGAGCCACCTTCCCTGCCCCGTAGGATATAATTCTTAGGGCCACTTTCTGCAGCAACTCACACATAGAGGGTACACAAAGGACAGTCCCTCTCTGCTATCACCAGTATGCAGGGCTACACAAAAGGAATATGATTATTATTCACTGTGTTGCCTCTTGCAGGAAGTCTTTTAGACGGACCACAAGGTCTAACACAAATCATCTCTGAGCTCCAGGAAAGAGAAATGCCCTCAGGTGACCTCTCTACAGCCTAGCACTGCTGGAGATCAGGGAGAGATCGACCTTAGGATATGAAGGACCCTTGCACCTGCCAGAGACTGAAGACAGCCTGGCTCAGGGACAGCTATGAGACCCAGCCCTTTCCACTCCAACAGATATACATGTGTAGGCCTAAGATGGGAGTTTCTATGGAAGGTTTTTGGAAAGAGAGGCCTGAGGTTAGGGAGAGTCTTTTTTTCTGTTTTTGTTGCTGTTGCTGCATTTGCTTTCGCTCATTGGCTAGTACTCTATCAACTAAACTATGACTGCTCCAACCCATGTCCCTAGGCTTTGTTTTTTGGCCAGTCCTGGGCCTTGAACTCAGGGCCTGCACACTTTCCCTGAGCTTTTGCTCAAGGCTAGGACTCTCCCACTTGAGACACAGTGCCACTTCTGGCTTGTTCTGTTTACACGCTACTGAGAAAGCGAATCCAGGCTTCATGCATGTTAGGCAAGCACTCTAACCACTAAGCCACATTCCGAGTACTCCTTGGGCTTAACTCAAGGCTAACACTCAACCACTAGAGCCACAGTGCCACTTCGGCTCTTTGCTAGTCAAGTCAAGTTGGGACTGTCATAGACTTCCCTGCTTGGGCTGGCTTCGAACCACAATCCTCAGATCTTAGCTTACTGAGTAACTAAGATTAAGGTTTGAGCTACCAGCACCAAGCAAGAGTCTGACCCAATGAGGGTCTCTTCTTCCATATCCCTGTATCCTCCCCCTCTGTGTCCAAATGGATTCTGGTCAAGTGCAAAGCAGACCAATGTTGGAGGTGACTTGTAATCTGCCAACGTCTCCAAAATCCCTGGCAGGGTACAGGAGACTCAGGGCAGATCCATAACTGAGTTCAGTGGGCAGCGCTTCTGAATGCCCTGGTCTGTTGAGCTCTCCCCTTCTACTGCAGCCTGCCTCAGCCATGTTGGATGGCCTCTCTCCACAGTAGCCCACGGCGGCCTCTGTGTCCTGACACAGCTGGCCCTCCTGGAGTGCTGCCTGCCTGCCCTGTGGTAAGCTGGAAGCCAGGTCTCTGGGGACACATCAGTTGAAATCCCCACTCCAACATCCCACTCCACCATGCCCCGGGGCCTCTGGCTCTTA
>NW_012267710.1:35762-36191 GCF_000151885.1 Dipodomys ordii | reverse complement strand
TGACTGTAATTAACCCATCCGGTGCCTCACCCCATTGAGGAAGGCCATCTGTCATAGCTACAGTTGTATTAAATTCCTGGAACATGCTATTTTGAAAAAAACTCTGTTCTTTCCAGTGCCAGGGGCTCATGTCTATAAAATTAGTCACTGTGACTATGCAGCAACTTCTTGCTAAAAAGGATCAAGTAGGTGGGTACCAGTGGCTCACACCTGTAATCCTAGCTCCTCAGGAAAATGAGGAACTAGGTTGAAAACCTGCCTGAACATGAAAGTCCATGAGACGCTTATCTCCAATTAACCAGCAAAAAGCTGGACGTTGATCTGTGGCTCGCTCAAATGGTAGGGTGCTAGCTTTGAGCAGAAAAAAAAAGCTCAGGGACTGCACCCAGGCCCTGAGTTCAAGCCCTATGACCGCTCCCCTCTTCCTCC
>NW_012267710.1:30320-31347 GCF_000151885.1 Dipodomys ordii | reverse complement strand
TCAAAATAACACAGAACTTGGATCATTTTCCCTGTTCTAAAACTTTCAACCAACCAACCAATATACAAATATATAAATACTAACAACCAAAATGACAGGGGCACAGCCTAATTGCTAGAATACCAGGCCCTGAGTATCAGTATTCAGTCCCCAGTATCACAAATTAGATTGCATTTACAGTATATTATCATATATAATTCTACTAGCTGACCACAAATGTGGATGTCTCTGTCTCATGTAAATACACTTTAAAAATTGCAGCCAATCTGAGCTGGGAAGGTGGCTCAGTGGTAGAGCGCTTGCCTTGCATGCATGGGGCCCTGGTTTCAATTCCTCAGCACCACATAAGCAAAAAAAGAAATAAACCGGAAGTGGTGCTGAAGCTCAAGTGATAGAGCGCGAGCCTTGAGCTGAAGAGCTGAAGGACAGCGTCCAGGCCCAGAGATCAGGCCCCACGACTGGACACCTCCCAGAAAAAAAAATTGCAGCCAAATATAATCAGACAAAATTCCTATCTAAATGATTTTAAATAGTTTAACTAGGTTTAAATAGGTTAAAGAGGCTTAGCACATTCACACACCTGTGAGCAAACAATATCTGCAACCCATTTTGTTATGTAAAACAGTCTACATTCAATAAACCACTGTTTCTCCATACCCTAGGCCCAAACCTTACTTCCTCTTGTTACCTTATGTAAGTGGAAAGTGTTCATGGTTTTGTGGCTGGTGTTTTTTCACTTAGCCTAAGGTCTGTATGACTCATCCATAGAGTGCCTTGTGTTAGAAAGTCCTTCCTTTTTAAAGCTGTGTGCTTTTCTATTGTTTGTGTTGACCACAATGTTTCTCTATTCACTTGTGGGTAGACAATTGAGTTGCTTCTGCTCTTTGGCTGCTGGGAATAATGTTCCTAAGGCCTTAGGTATATGAAATCTCGTTGAAGATGAGCTCCAGCGACTAATGCCTGTAATCCTAGCTACTCAGGAGGCTGAGAGCTGAGGATCATGGTTCAAAGCCAGCCCAGGCAGACA
>NW_012267710.1:29277-30270 GCF_000151885.1 Dipodomys ordii | reverse complement strand
CTGTTTCTCCATACCCTAGGCCCAAACCTTACTTCCTCTTGTTACCTTATGTAAGTGGAAAGTGTTCATGGTTTTGTGGCTGGGGTTTTTTCACTTAGCCTAAGGTCTGTATGACTCATCCATAGAGTGCCTTGTGTTAGAAAGTCCTTCCTTTTTAAAGCTGTGTGCTTTTCTATTGTTTGTGTTGACCACAATGTTTCTCTATTCACTTGTGGATAGACAATTGAGTTGCTTCTGCTCTTTGGCTGCTGGGAATAATGTTCCTAAGGCCTTAGGTATATGAAATCTTGTTGAAGATGAGCTCCAGCGACTAATGCCTGTAATCCTAGCTACTCAGGAGGCTGAGAGCTGAGGATCATGGTTCAAAGCCAGCCCAGGCAGACAAATTCAAGAGGCTCTGACCAGCAAAAAGCTGGAAGTGGAGGGCATGGCTCAAGTGGTAGAGCCAGCTTTGAGATCATATGGCAATCCTACTTGTAATGATTTAAGGAGCTGCTATACTGTTTTCCACAGTGTTACAATATAGCACAAGGGTTTCAGTCTTTCCATATCTCCACCAAAACCTGTTCCTTTGAGGAGTTTGTTTGTTTCTGGGGCTGGTATTGGGACTTGAACTCAGGGCCTAAGGCTGTCCCTTAGGTTTTGATGCTCAAAGCTGGCATTCTGCTACTTGAGCCACAGCTCGACTTCCAGCTTTGAGATCCAAGTCTCATGGACTTTCCTGCCCTGGCTGACTTCACAACACAATCCTCAGAGCTTCACCTGTTGAGTAGTTAGGATTACAGGTATGAACCACCACACTTGGTTCTTTTTTTTTTTTTCCTTAGTATTGGGTGTGAGACAAACTCTCAAGCTCACGGTGTGGCCTGGGCTGGCTGCAGGAAAAGTGCAGTGCAGAAGTTGTAAATTAACCTAGCAGGATCCTAATCTGTGTGAGCTGGCAGAAGTACTCATCTCTGAGTACAAAGCCACAAGCCCTCTAGTCTCAAGACC
>NW_012267710.1:26596-28257 GCF_000151885.1 Dipodomys ordii | reverse complement strand
ATTTAAATGTAAAGGTTAGTTTAACACTGTCAAAGACTGTATCTGTTCTGTCAGTCTAAAACTTTGTATTTCATTCAAGAACCAAGAGAAAAAACAGGGAGAAAAACTTAGAAACCAACAGAAGACCTATCTTTATGGGTTAGGAGTGAACAGGCAGAAGTGCAGTTCAGCTGGTCATGCATGGTGGGACAGGCCCTGGGAGGAGTCCACGCATGGTGAAAGAGGGCAAGCGGGCACAAACGCAGTTCATCTAACCCTAAAGAGTCAGATTGGGTGCATGCGCATTCCATAGGAGGGGCAAGTGGCTCATCTTGTTCTGTCCCTTTTCCCTGTAGATAGTCACTGGAAACATGATGGTTAAAATTAGTGACGTGATGATCTGATTAGTATTGCTAAAACTGCCCCTTGGATGTGTTAAAATTAAAATTAAGGAGCTGGGAAGATGGCTCAGTGGTAAAGCACTTGCCTTGCATGCATGAGGACCTGGGTTCAATTCCCCAGCACCACATAAGAAAAAAAGCCAGAAGTGGCGCTATGGCTCAAGTGGTAGAGCACTAGCCTTAGAGCAAAAAGAACTCAGGGACAGTGCCCAGGCCCCCAGTTTGTTGGCAAAAAAAAAAAAGCCAATAACTCCACAATAAAGGACTTATATAATAACAAAAAAGAAAGTTCAAACAACAAATTCAGTAAAATAGTAGGAATGATCAATATTAAGAAGGCAATGTATAAACATCTGAATGAATTAAAACAGGATAACAAACTAGAAAACTCAAACACATAGCTGAATAGCGTAAACAGGATATAAAAAGGAATTCAATAAAAATATAGAAATCTTGGAAAAAATAAAATTGAAATCCTGTTTGGATGAACCTCTAGTTCTTAAAGTTGGAAATGTTTTCTGGTACTATTTTTGTGTATTTTTTATTTTATTTTCTGTGGTACTGGGGCTTGAACACAGAACCTGGAAGCTGTCCCTGGGCTTTTTTGCTCAAGGCTGATAGTCTACCACTTTAACCACAGTTCCACTTCTTGCTTTGCTGATTAACCGGACACAAGAGTCTCATGCACTTTCCTTCCCAGGCTAGCTTTGAAGCACAATCCTCAGATCTCAATCTCCTACATGACTATGGATTACAGGTATAAGCCTCTGGCAGCCCAGTGATACACTGATATTTTAAAAAGTAATTGCAAGCCGGGTGTTGGTGGCTCATGCCTGTAATCCTAGCTACTCAGGAGGCTGAGCTCTGAGGATCACAGTTCAAAGCCAGCCGAAGCAGGAAAGTCTGTGAGACTCTTATCTCCAAAAACAACCACTAGAAAACTGGAAGTGGCATTGTAGCTCAAGCAGTAGAACCGGTAGAGCCGCTCCCCTTGAGCTGAAGAGCTGAGGGACAGAGCCCAGGCCCAGAGTTCACACCCAACAACCGACAACAAACAAAACAAAACAAAAATAAAAAGTAATTGCAATTGTTGAGATTATAGTATGTTAATGGTTTCCTAAAAATTTAATGCAAAGCCGGGAGTCAGTGGCTCACACCTGTAATGGTAGCTACACAAAGCAGCTGAGATCTGAGGCCCTCCTTGAAAATTGTCCCAGGAAGGAAATCCTGTGAAACTCTTATCTCCAATTAACTACCAAAAAAGCCAGAAGTAAAGCTGCA
>NW_012267710.1:18712-19728 GCF_000151885.1 Dipodomys ordii | reverse complement strand
AAATTCACTCCATTTCCTTGCCCATGTAATTGTAACACTCCGTTCGGTATTTTCACAATAAAAATAAATAAATAATAAGTAAATAAAACAACAAAAAAAGCTCAGAGACAAAGCTCAGAGTTCAAGCCTCAATACTGGCAAAAATAAATAATATATCAATAATATATAAACATATATGTAATATAGAATAAAATAAAATTAAAATAAGTATATAATATATGAAATATAAACAATAAAAGTAAATAAATAATAATAAATATAAATAAAAGCATCATTACTTCGGCCTTCAACTTAACTAAAAGCCAGGCATCTCTCCCTCCACTTTGCCTTTCACTCCTTTGTTCTCTCTCAGTCTCTCTTGTTCCTAGGACACCAGGAACTGGTTTGAAAAAAAAAAATTAAAAAGTTTAAAAAGTTTTAAAAAGTGTTTTTTTTTAAGTTATAATTGTCCAGAGATGTTTCCATTCAACATCTCTGTTTGGGTACAATATAGCGACTTAAGAAAAACAAAAAAAAAAAAGGAGTGACAAAAATTCCCCTAGCCAACGTGTGGGTGGCTCCCGTTTGTGATTCTAGGACCGTGAAATCGAAAGACCAAAAACCATCTAACAAATCAAAGCAGCCTGGGTAGACAAACCCAGACAATCCAGGTGACAGGTCTCAAGTTAACCAGCAGGGCACCAGCCCCGAGAGAGGAAGCTGAGCAGGAGCGCGAGGCCTCCATGCCCAGCACCGGCAGGAAAGGGGGGGCGGGGACGGGTGCTGCGAGCTGAGGTTGGAAGTTCAGATCTGGTCCGGAAAAGAATCCGTGACACCCTCATCTCCACTTCCTCAGCCAAGCTTCTTCCTGGAAGTGCCTGGGCGCACACTCACCCATCCGCGGAGGTGGCGGGCACACTCACGCACATCCGCGGAGGTGGCGGGCACACTCACGCACATCCGCGGAGGTGACCTGCACACTCACGCACATCCGCGGAGGTGACCTGCACACTCACCCCTTCTCCACCCTGCCCGAC
>NW_012267710.1:12534-18319 GCF_000151885.1 Dipodomys ordii | reverse complement strand
GCCGGGCCGGTCCCGCTCCGGACTCACCAGCAGCAGCAGCAGCAGCGGGGCGAAGACGACGAGGGCCATGGTCCGGGCCTGGCCCCCGGGGTGGGGTGCTTCGGCTCTTAGGTGGGGTCGGCGGGGTGGGGTGCTTCGGCGCTTCGGTGAGGTCGGCGGGAGCTAGGAGAAGCTTTCTCCGTGAGCAGCGCGTCCAACTGACCGCCAGGTGCACTCGCCCTGCCCTCTTAAAGAGGAGCGTGTGGTGTTGCAACATCTTCAGAGATTCCGCCCAGCCCAGAGAGGCATGCGCAGTGCCTTCCAGCTTACCCGCGGTTCCTGGTCTTCTCCTCTCACCCTCCCCACCCCCTCCCCTCCCACTTCACCTCAATCTCCCCCTCCCTTCAATCTCCCCCTCCCTCTCTCTCCATCTCTCTCCCCCTCTCCTCTTCCTCCCTCCCAAACCCCCAACCTTAGATCTCAGCCTCCTGAGTAGCTAGACTTACAGGGCATGAGCCGCTGGCGGCCAGCTCAAGGAATATATATGGATGAAAATGGAACCATAAAATCTGTTGGAATTAGGAGTAGGGAGGGAGCCAAGAGAGCAAGCCTGAAGGGAGTGAGTCTGCTTAGAGCCCATTGTGTCCACATGGTGGAGGACTGGAGGATGGAATAGGATATTTGACTTGGATTATGTAAAATGGATAATGAATGATTTTCAGATACAAATGTAAGTGTGCTGTGGATAAGACTTCCCTGGTAACCCATTACTTTAGCTAGTAACTGTAATTGTAACTTTGTGACTCTGCTTCTGCTGATTTCTGAGCACTGGGAGCCCTAACCCAGGGGACCATCACCACCTTTTGTTCTATTCCCCTGCTTCCCACAAGCAAAACCTTGGCAGGAAAACCTTGGCAGGGAAATTTAAACTTAAGGTGTGCATTTCTTGTAACAATCCTTGGCTAAAACCAATACCATCCTCCCCCTCCCCCGCCCTGGCCCCAAATGCTTAAAAGCCCATGTGGGCTGGCACTAGGGGCTGTTTCCTAGGATCCCAACTCCAGGTGTGGTCCTGGCACTTGCTCAGCAAAATCTTACATTTTCACTGCAGACTGAATAATCTCACTGCCCCTCCCCCCTACAGTGTGACTCTATAGAAATATAAAAATGAAAACCCCACTTGGACAATTAGTATAAGCCAATTAAGTCTTTTAAATTGATGTGAAGTGCCCACTCCTCAAAGACCACCTGAGACCACCAGACACTCAGACACTCGAACTGCAAAACGCAAGGTTTATTCAGAACAAGCCTAGGCTCGGCCTCGTCCCATATACTCTGACACAGCAGAGGGAGGGAGGAGGACCTCCCCCCCAGCAACATTTCAGTGGGGTTTATAAAGGCAAAAACCACAAAGTGACAAAACATACATTATCCAGGTGTTCAAACAGAATTACATGTGAATACAAATCCGATTGGCTCTGGGCTAGGACTAGGAACATTCCAGGGCAGTTAGTGTCATCAGGGAGTTACAGAATGGGCTGGGCCATCTGTTTGTGGGGGTAGTTGTGGTCTGGTGGTTTCGGGAATTTGTACAGGTTCAGGTCAATTCCAACACATAATAATACCTCTCAGCACAATTACACTGCTCAGAAACATCTTGGTCAACAGGGCTTAGGACAAAGGCAGAAAGTTAAACATAAAATGTCGCCTCAGCGAGATAGAGTTACTCTTGTTCTCTCATTCCCCCCCCCCCCCGTTTGATCATATTCTCAATCTTGGGAATATCATACTCCTGAACCAGAAACATGCACGGAAGAGTATTTGAAGTACTGTGTAACATGAGTATGGTCCCCAATCTAGTTTTTATTAAGCAAATAAGGGCCAAAGGTACTACATGCATTGATAACACACTCAGGTAATTACCAGAGCCAAACTAGGCTGCGACTATAGAGTGGATTTCCAGTCACTATGCACTGAAGTGCCTAAGGCCAGCAAGCCAGTGATATCCTTGCCCCCAATATCCACTGTGGAAATAGAGAGGGTTTCTGGATATCGCCCAAAAGAATGTCCCACAAGGTCTTAGCTTTAGCAGCTTTCAACCGGGAAGCAGTCTGAGGTGATGGAATGGGGCAGGAGTTCAGTCTACTTTTACCATGGTGGAGGTGGATGGAGGTGGTCTGTGTGCAGATGTAGATTTTCTCTAGGTGATTGTCAGTCTGCCATTGAACTTTCTCAGTGGCCCCAAGGAACTGTCACACCTCCTGCTGAGCTGCAAATTTCTGCACAGACTGGTTAAGGATACATTACCTAGGCTTGGCAGGCTGTGGCCCCATTGATTTTTAGGACCGTTTAGAAAATAGCCCTGGACAACTTACCAAAATAACAACTTTCTTTCTCACCAGATATTTTGTAAATAAACACAGAAAGCTTAGTTTTGTAACTATCTTTGACAGATGCAGTCTCCACACTTGCACACCTGTTAACACTATTAATTATTTTTCTCTATTTTGCCTCGTTTTTCCAAAACTGACTCTGGACTCTTGATCTTAAAGGGGGTTGATGGGTGAAGGTCCATCTTCTGTAACTTCTTCAAGCTGACTTCAGGGGTGTTGATCCTACCTAGCCAGGAACTTATAACCTTAGCCTATTTTACAAAGAGGTTATCAGAGTTAGATATATTAGATGTCATTAAGAACAATATTTTAACTTTTTACAACTGCACAGAACTTTTCTCTGACTACAGCAGCGTAGCTTGTTTAGCACTCTGGTTTGTAAAAGCATCTTTCTGGATGACTTAGGAATGCAATCTCTAGTGACCCAAACAATGCCTAAGTTACCTATGTAGACCTTCAGGAAGATATCAGTAGAAACACACTCTCAGGTTTACAAACTTTTTTCCTGAGCAGACAAATTTCATGTAGCTGGTGTCAGCTCAAAAGTTACTGCCAGTTAGAGCTTTTGGCACATAAAGGGGTTGAGATTTAAGCTATCCCCAGAATTTTATAACATTAGATTTTTACTACTATCACAGAGGACTGGCAAGTTCCTGTCCTTTACAAGGTAGATAGTCATGGACATTAGGCATGCTTACAAACTATCTTCCCATGACCTCCTGGCTCTGACCAATTTTTGAAGGGCCACACAGATATGACTCTGACATTTCTGCCATACAAGCAGTGGCTTACTGCCTCTGTATGTTCCTCTATTGCTCTTGTCCCGGGAGTGTCTTCTCTACACTGAGATAAATGCCTCATTGGCATTTCCCTTAGCTGATCGCTGGACTTGAACTCGGACCCTGAGTGCTGTCCCTCAGCTCTACAGCTCAAGGCTAGCACTCTGCCACTTTGAGTCCCAAAGCAACTCTGCTTGCTCTTTCAGCACTCTGCTGGCTGATTAGAGGTGACAGTCTCACAGGGACCTTTTTCTGCCCAGGCTGACTTGGAACCAGTTTGCAGATCAATGAGTCTTATAAAAAGGCCACTTTACTCCAAGTAAAAGCAACAAGGTGGTCAACATAAAAGTAGCTATTAAGCATGCTCTTACTTGAAGCTTACTAAGAGCCAAAGTTACATCTGAAAAACTTGTAAGAATCTTCTGTGCTTTGCTCTGGGCGTGCTGGAAACTGATAAAAAAAAAATGAAACCTATAAGAGCAAACTGGAATAGCAATTCTTTTGGTAATCCTAATTTTTAATTTGTGCACTTTGAGGCAAGTATTAAAAACAATTTTTCTTTTAAATTTCATATCCAAAAATCCATTCCTAATTTCTTAAAGCCTTTTATTAATCTCCTTTAATACTTTATACTTTAGTTTCACTTGTGTTTTGAAAAAATCCCTTAAAATCTTGAGGCTAAGTGTACTCATTGTCTCTTGGCTGCTTGTTTTAAAACAGATACACATTAAAAATTTTAAACTCAAATAACAATTTTTCCTGAATTCAAAAATTACAATCATCATAACAGTACCAAGAAGCTAGACTTAACACCTTTATAACTTTTAAAAACATCCGAATTGGAAAACATCATTAAAAGCAAGTCACATTACACAAATAAACTTTTTAACCCTCTTTTTAAGGTCTTAATTTTAACACACCCAAGGGGCAGTTTTAGCAATACTAATCAGATCACCACATTAGTAATTTTTACCATCATGTTTCCAGTGTCTATCTGCAGGGAAACGGGACAACACAAAGATGGGCCACTCGGCCGCTCCTATGGAATGGGCACGCATCCAGTCCCACTCTTTAGGGTTAGATGAACTGCGTATGTAATTGTAACCCCTCTCTGTACAGCACCTTCATAGTGACAATTTTAAAAAGTCATTTTTAAGCCATGTCCTTAAAATAATTACACTTGTAATCACAGCTACTCAGGAAACTGAATCTGAGCTTCGTGATTTGCTGTCAGCTTGGCCAGTTAAGTCTAGAAGACTTATCTCTGATCAACCAGCAAAATCCCAGAAGTGGATTGTTTTATCCAGAACATTTCCTGAATACCAGAATGAGATCCAGACACAATGAAGCTAGGATATTTTATTTCTCATGCACATGGACCACTCTGTCATTTTGGGGGACAAAGGGCAGCCCCAAACTCAAATAGCTCAGGGAATATAAAGGCAAAAACCACAAAGGCCTCTACAGGGGGTCAGTGGTAATTTCAAAATCAGCAAGAAAGCAAGTTACAAAGCAGAACGATTTTATAAATGGTGATTACAATTTTAATAATCAATTAATGCATAGTTCTCATCCTAGATCTTCCCTTTGTTCCCAGTTTTGGGTTTAGCTGACATTGACCAGAACACACTCCTAAATCCTTCCTAGTTTTTTTCTGTTATATAATCTCAGGAACCTGGTGTTTAACCCCCTGATTTACTCAAGCTATTGTTGTATGAAAATTGAAGATATAATATTTGATTTAGGTACTTAGGCCAAGAAGCCTCTGCTTATCAATAATGAATGCTTTTGTAACTTTTTATGGTTGCAAAATGAAACTGTAACTCTGCTTCAGTTACTAACTAAATGCGTCACTCCCATCTTTTGTTCTGTTCTGTGGGGAAATCTGTGGGGAACTCAGGTAGCAAAGATGGCCCTGAGAGGAAGTTGAGTGGGCAGAGCAGGATTTGTTTAGGTTCAGTGTGTAAACATTTCCAGGAAGCTTAGGTACCTGATAAGGTGTGGCCTTTCAGTGATTGGTTGGTTCCATTTCCTCCCCTCCCAAGCAGTCTTTTGCTTTAAAAAGGGGATGCTCCCTGTTAATAAAGGAGTTCCTTCTTGACTTGAGTCCCCACTGCTTCTGATTGTCTCCCGGGCTAAGGGAGGCTGGGGAACAGGCAAGAGGCCCCACTTCACTTCCCACTTACCTCTCCTCAGACTCCGTCCATCCAAAGAAGGACGAAGACCCAACACTGTTCCCCAAGCTTCCTGTCAAGAGACCCTGGGCAGAAAGCCCTGGTGGAAATTGTGAAAACATCTGGAGTGACCTTTGGCCAAAATGGACAAAGACCCCAACTGTGCAGATTTAAGTCCTTTCCCCTTCCAGCCAAAAATGCTTAGCAGCTGGTGCAGGCTGGCACCCAAGGCCTTGCCCTAAGATCCTTCGGCATGGTCCTCACGTGTCAGTGCTTTATTCTTTCGTTCAAATAAAATTTTAAGCTACAACTCATCAGTGGTTTTGGGGTCCTACTGTCTATTGATTCCTGGACAATACAAAAAAGGATTTATCTCCGGGTTTTTGACTAACCTGGAGGTTTTCTTCCAAAGGGAGATGCTACCTTTCAAGTTTGGCCTTATTCTTTTTTTTTTTTTTTT
>NW_012267710.1:0-10939 GCF_000151885.1 Dipodomys ordii | reverse complement strand
CAGTTAGGGGCTTCCTTTCCTGTGGTTTGTATTTCCATACACATTTTATTTGTAATAAAATGTTCACCTTGTAAAAGCCTCCTGGATCTTTTATACAGTGCCAGTACTGGGGCTGGAACTCAGGGGTGTCAATTTTCATTTTTCCCCTCAAAACTGGTTCTCTTCTAGTTTTTGGCAATCTCTTTGGCTTCCCTGCTGGACTGGTTATCTAACTGTAATCCTCAGATCTCAGCCTTCTGAGAATTATATAAATGCGAATCACCGGTGTTAGGTTTTTAAAAAGAGGTAGCCGAGTAAGAACAGCAGCTGCACGCACGTGGTATTCAGGTAAGGGGTAGGTTTATTCAGTAGACCTGCTGGGACCAGGCAAGAGTGGCACTCCACGTGGCTGGGAAAGGCCTGGGAATGAGAGAGAGCTGGGAAAGAGAGGAAAGAGCTAGAAAAGAGCAGAAAGAGGGGTAAGAACAGTAGCACTCACGTGGTATTCAGGTAAGGGGTAGGTTTATTCAGTAGACCTGCTGGGACCAGGCAAGGGTGGCACTCCACGTGGCTGGGAAAGAGAGAGAAGAAAGAGCTAGAGCAGAGAGAGCTAGAAAAGAAGAGCAAGAGAGCTAGAAAAGAAGAGCAAGAGCAAGAGAGCTAGAAAAGAAGAGCAAGAGCAAAAGAGCTAGAAAAGAAGAGCAAGAGAGCCTCTGGGCCTGGGCTAGGCCTTATGTACCCTATGGGCAGGGAAAGGTATGGCCACATCAAATTCAGATGTGACCTCAGGGGATGCAGATGTGATCTCTTCCAGGTGTCCCAGTTGCCTAGGTAACCCAGGTACTGGGTGGAGACTTTGCTGCGAGGAGGGTGGAGTCTGCTAGCGATCCAGGAGTGAACCTTACAACCAGCACCAGGTCCTGCTGAGATTTTTAATAGGGTTGTGTGCAATGTAGAAATCATTGGGAGAAATTAACATCTTCACCATCTTGAGTCTTCCAGATCATCAAATGGATTCATGTAGATTCTCTTTACTTAATCTTCAGGATGTTTTTGCAGACGTTTGCATCTTGTAGCTCTTGTAAAAGCATTCCTAAATATTTTTGGTTAGTAGAATTGACAGATTTATTTTCAAAGTGTCACTGATTTACAGAAATACAATGGAGTTTAGCACACTTTGTTTATCTTGTTTATATTATTTCTAGTTATTTTGTATATTGTTTAAGATTTTGTATGCACTATGATTTCTTAAGTAACAACAGTTTGTTTTCTCTGAGCACGTTAATAAAATAAGATGGTTAAATGTTTATCTGACTCCTGATCTTAGAAGGAAAATATCTGGATACAATGTTCATGTACTTTTTCCTCAAGAAAGCATTATCAGATTAAATTTCTAGTTTCATTTCTAGTTTACTAAGAATTCTGACCAGGAAAGCTGGCTGAAATTTGTCAAAATATTGTATGGGCTTTCCTTTTCTGTGCTAATAAAATAAATTTGACTTTCAAATGTAACTGAATTCTTAGGCTATATTTCACTTGTCGCGATGATTACTTTCTCACATATTTCTGGATGTGATTTGGCTGGCCTGCCTGCCTGTCTTCCTTGGTTCCTCCCACTCTCTTTTTACTTCTGTGATCTTGGGGCTTGAACTCAGGGACTGGATGCTGTCCCTGAGCTTTTTTGCTCAAAGACAGTGCTCTATCACTTGAGCCACAGCTCCACTTACTTTCTTTGGTGGTTAGTTGGAGATAAGAGTCTCATGGGCTTTCCTGCCCCAGGGGCCTTCAAACCACAATTCTCAGATCTCAGTCTCCTGAGTAGCTAGGATTACAGGCATCAGCCACCACCACCTAGCTGGTATTACTTTCTATTTCATATCTATATTCACCAGACATTGCCTATGATTTTCTTCTGTGATGTCTCTGTACAGCTCATATATTAATGACTACACTGGTTTCTATTAAACTTTTCTGGAGAGTTGTATAAAATCAGTAATATGTGTTTCATACATGTTGTATAGAATTTACCAATATAACCACCTAGACTTAGAGGTGATATTTTTATTTGGGGTGTATATGTTTCTATGAAGGTTTTTGGTCTTTAAATAGATGTCGTGGTCGGGTGCCAGTGACTCATAACCGTAATCTTGGTTCTCAAGAGACTGAGATTTGAGGATTGTGATTCAAAGCCACACCAGTCCCTGGAGCTATCTCCAGGGAGGTGGAAAGGATGGAGGTGGCTGTGTGGCTCAAGTGGGAGTGCTCTAGTGTCCAGTTAAGGGACAGTGCAGGCACAAAAGAGACAGAACATCCTTTACATAAACGTATACTAAGTGAAGGGTTTTCTCTCATAATCTACTATTTCACTGGTTATTTTCTAAATCTTTTTGGCTAGTTGTTCTATTCTTTGATCCTCAAAATTGTTGAAACTTGTGAGGGTGCTGGCTCACACCTGTAATCCTAGCTACTCAGCAGGCTGAGATCTGAGGATCACAGTTCAAAGCCAGCTTAGGCAGGAAACTTCAGGAGACTCTTAGCTCCAATTAACCACCTTAAAACCAGAAGTGTTACCTTGGCTCAAAGTGGTAGAGGGATAGCCTTGAACAAAAAAGCTCAGGGACAGCACCCAGGTGCTAAGACCAACCGGGGTGGGGAAAGGGAGGGGAAGGCGTTGTTGAAATGTTTTTCTGTAGTTGTTGCTTTTTCTTTAGTTCACATGACAATTTATGTGTGCAATGCATCTTTATTATTACCTTTACCTAGTTGCTGGTGTAAGGTCGGCTCCTGGATGGCAAGAAGTCTCCACCCAGTACTTGCGTTACTTAGGCAACTGGCACAACTGGAAGAGGTCACATCTGCATAGGTTGAGGTCATGTCTTCTTTGATGTGGCCACGCCTTTCTCCACCCATACCCTAGATAAGTCCTAGCCCTGGCCAGAGGTTCTCTCTCAGCTCTTTCCTTCTCAGCTCTTTCACAGTTTTCTCTCTCTCTGTCTCTCTCTCTCTCTGTCTCTCTCTCTCCCAGCTCTCTCTTTCCCAGGCATTTCCCACCCACGGGGAGGGCCAACATGGCCTGGTGCCAGCCAGTAAGATGAATAAACCTGCCCCTTTCCTGAATACCACGGGTGTGGTGCTGTTCTTACTCAGCTACCTCTTTTCATAAACCTAACAATGTTATTCTGGTAAATTGTGCTTTTGCTCATGACAAAGTCGTCTTTATGTTTTTGCTAATATGTCTTATCTCTAGCCTACTTTGACAATGAAAAAGTCCACTTCTGCCAGGTGCTGATGGCTTACACTGTAATCCTTAGCTATTCAGGAGACTGACATCTGAGGATTGCTAGTCAAAGTGAGCCCAGACAGGGAAAATCACTGAAAAACTTATCTTCAGTGAAGCACGAAAAAGCTAAAGCAGAAGTATGGCTCGAGTAGTAGAGTGCTAGCCTTGGGCAGAAAAAGCCAGGCAAAGAGTGCAAGACCCCGAGTTCAAGCCCCAGCACTGGCCTGCGTGTGTGCACTACCCCTCCCTTTTGACTTTGTACCTGACTAGTACACAAATCCTTTTCTGGGATGGTGTCAAGAAGGGGCTGACACGGCCCCTGTGCCACCATCTCAGTACCCTGAGTTGAAATTTTGCTCTCTGGGAGTCTCCATGAGTTTGAATATGCCTGGCTCCACAAGCACAGCTCTTCTCCCCACCCCCCACCTTTTTTTTTTTTTTTTGCGAGTCCTAGGGCTTGAACTCAGGGCCTGGGCACAGTCCCTTATCTTCTTTGTGCTCTAGGCTGGCACTCTACCACTTGAGCCACAGAGCCACTTCAGGCTTTTTCTGAGTAGTTTATTGGAGATAAGAATTTCCCAGGATTGCTGGCGGGGGGTGGCTCATGCCTGTAATCCTAGCTACTCAGGAGGCTGAGTGTGTGTGCACGTCCTGTGGTTTGAGTCAAACTTTTTGCTTAAGACTAGAGCTCCACTGTGCAAGACACAACTCTACAATCTGGCTTTTTAGTGATTAATTGGAGATAAAGAGTTCTCACAGACTTTCCTGCCCAATTAACTAGCAACAAGCCAGAAGAGAAGGTGTGTCTTGCGTGGTACAACACCAGCTTTGAGTGGAAAAAGTGAAGGGACAGTGTCCAGGTCCTGAGATCAAGCCCTAGCACTGGCACAGGAAAAAAAAAAAGATTTCCCACAATAACGCCATTATGGTTTTTTTAAAACCAGTATAGAATTACTTCAACTAAAAAAGTGCTTGCTTTCATAATCCAGATAAAGAACAGACAATGTAAACACACTGACAAACTGTACCATCCCAAATTTGAAATTGTGTTGCAAATAGGCTGATTGTATTCAATTTGTCTCCTTTTTCTTTGTATTACTTTAATATAAAGCCTCTTTACCTAAGAAGGCTGAGATTTCATACCTTTCAAATCAACTCACCATGATTCTACTTTCAGAAAGTCTTAAGTTTAATATGACTAAATACTTCATTTCTCAAGTTACCAATGTAAGGTTGTTTTTTTGGGGGGCCGGTCATGGGGCTTGAACTCTGGACCTGGGTGCTATCCCTCAGCTCTTCAGCTCAAGGCTAGCACTGTACCACTTGAGCCACTGCACCACTTCCGGCTTTTATTTTTCTGCTTATGTGATGCTGAGGAATCGAACCCAGGGCCTCATGCACGCAAGGCAAGCGCTCTACCACTGAGCCAACTTCCCAGCCACAATGTAAGTTTTGAACTTAGCATTTCATAAAATGTCTGATGCTCCCTTAAATTCATCTAAGGTAGCTAGGTACTGGTGGCTCATGCCTGTAATCCTAGCTACTCAGGAAGCTGAGATCTGAGGATCATGGTTCAAAGCCAGCCAGAGCAGGAAAGTCCATTAGATGCTTATCTGCAATGAAACACTTAGAAAACTGGAAGTGGTGCTGTGGCTCAAGTGGTAGAGCGCTAGCCTTGAGCTGAAGAGCTGAGGGACAGTGCCCAGGCCAAGATCAAGCCCTGCAACTGACCAAAAAAAAAATCATCTAAGGTAGAACAAATAAAAATTAATTTGAATGAAGTATAAAAGAGTAGCTGTGGGGCTGGTAAGGTGGCTCAGTGGTAGAGTGCTTGCCTCCTGAGTAGCTAGGATTACAGGCATGAGCCACGAGCACCCAGCTTCCCTGAGCTTTCTTTTGCTCAAGGCTAACACCCTACCACTTAAGCCTTTGTGCCACTTCCAGCTTTTTCTGGTTATGTGGTACTGGAGAATCAAATCCAGGGCTTCATGCATACTAGAGAAGCACTCTACCACTAAGCCATCTCTCCAGCCCTATTTCTAAATCTTGTAAGAATAAAAAAGTGCCACTGATGTGAGGTCATGCTGTCATCAATGATAAGTTGAGTTTGGGTTATTTCAGCATTTAGTCTTACTAAACACCACCATTGTGGTTTATGGGACCACAAACAAGACACATCTGTAATAGCAGTTCTTTTTTTGTTGCTGTTGTTGGTAGTGGGGCTTGAACTCTGGGCCTGGGCACAGTGCCACTTCAGGTTTTCTGAGTGGTTTATTGGAAATAAGAGTCTCAGGGACTTTCCTGCCTGGGTTAACTTTTAAGCGTGAACCTCAGATCTCACCCTCCTGAGTAGCTAGGATTACAAGCATGAGCCACCAGCACCCGCTGTAATAGTATTTCTTCATAGAGGGCATTCACAGTATCTGTTGATGACAAATTCTTTTCCCACTTCCAGCTAAAGGTTGCTGTATTAAATAAAATATTGATAATAAAAGTGCTTGGAGAAGAGCATTGAGAAATCCTGCGCAAGCAGGAATTAAAATCAATCAGATTCCTTCACCCTCAAATGCTTATTCAAATGAACAGGTGATAGCATCTAGTAAACCACACACTACATATTAGGAAATACAGTACTAGTCTTGAGAAGGTTACAAGTTGATTGTGGTCACACAGCCAGTGAGCGGTGCCATAAAGACCAGTTTTTAACCACAGATACTGTTATTTAAACTGAAAGTAACAAGGAAATTCCTTTACCCACTTTTTTTTAAGGGCAAGTAGGTTTGTTTTGTGAAACAGGGTGTGACAATGCGGTTCTAGCTGTCCTCAAACTTCATCCCTCTGCCTGTCTCTTCAGTATTGGAATTATATGTGGGTTTTTTGTTTTGTTTTGTTTTTGCCAGTCGTGGGCTTGAACTGTCCCTGTGCTTCTTGTGCTCAAGGCTAGCACTCTACCACTTGAGCCACAGCACTACTTCTGACTTTTTCTGTGTATGTGGTACTGAGGAATCAAACCCAGGGTTTCACGCATGCAAGGCAAGCACTCTACCACTGAGCCACATTCCCAGCCCTGGAATTATGGTTGAACCACCATGCTAGAGCAGTCCTTTCACTTTTCCAGTGGTTGTTAAAAAGAAAACCAGCTAAACACCGGTAGCTCATGCCTGTAATCTCAGCTGAGGGTGGAAAAGTTGGTGAGACTCTTACCACGAACGCTACCACTAAGCTTGGTGCAGACCATTTTAGGGGACCGATGGGAGGGGAAGGAAGTCGTGTGGGGTATGATCAGAGGAGGGCAGAGGCTCAATGGCTGTGGAGATCTGGTAGCTGTGAACGCCATGGGCAGGACCAGAGTGAGCTGATGGAGGTTGGGTAGTGATGCCCAGGATCCCAGGTCGGCTTTTCTACTTCTGGGTCTTGCCTGCCCTGCACCTTAGAGCTGCAGTTGCGTGGGCGACCGCAGACGTCGCTGCAGACCACCTGTGTTTCTTTCCCTCCCAGTTCCACTGTGCCTACCAGCTGGCAGACTGGTGTCTCCACCACATCTGCACCAACTACAACAACGTGTGCCGCAAGTTCCCGCGAGACATGAAGGCATGTGTCCCTAGGTGAGCACGCGGGTAGCCCTAGCCGCCCCCTGGGGAGCTCAGCTCCTGTGGGAGGGAACTCAGCTTGAGCTTGGCTGAACCCCAGGGATCTCTAAGCGGCCTTGACCTCCCTTGACCTCAGGGAGGGGGACAGTCTGCCAAGGTGACTCCAGCCATGCAGAGGGGCGGCTGGGACATGCACTGGGTGGACGGGGGGGGGGGGGGCCTGGGACAGCTCATTCTACCTATCTGCGCTTCTGTTTTCTTAGAGGTGCAAAGGGAGTGTCAGGCTAGGGTGTTCAGACTCACGGGTAGGACCCTGAAAATAAATCCAATCCGTGCTGCAGCCCAGGACACACATACAGTAAAGTACTTAGCGGTGCTAAACGCCATTGCGACCCACTGAGAGGATCTTCCCACCCCAGAACAGGCATGGTTCACAGCTTGATCTGCCTGGCCCAGAGGTCCTCCACGTCCAGGGCCATTCTTTCCCTTCTTAATGAAGTTCTCAGGTGCACTGCAGGGGCTCCAGGGAGACATGCCCCTCCGTGCTCTGCGGGCTCCCGCACTGCTCCCACCCTTCTCCCCTCTGTGGCTGCACTGCACCTCTCTTCTCTCAGCCCTGTCCCCCTTGTCTCCACATTGTCTCCTTGTCTCCCAGAATTTTCCTCACTGAGGTCCAGGTTCACCCATACTACTCTCTTGGTTCTATACTTTGCATGGTTTCCCCGGTCTTCCAGGATAACACCAGCCCTCCCTCTGGTCTAGCCAGTTCCAGATAACCTGTACCTCTAGATTTCCTTAAGAGGTTCTGCTCTGTCTGGAAACTTCTGGAAACTTCTGGAAACTTCACAACTCTCATCCTTGTCCTTGTGGATTCTTCTGCTGGCTTTGCTGCCTCTTTCCTTGTTTCTGGATCTTTGCTCTTTCCTTTCCCTTTTCCCTTTCCCTTTCAACGCCCCCCTCATCCCCCATTTATTTATTTATTTATTTATTTATTGTCATTCCTTCTTTCTCTTTCCTTTCCTTCTTAACCTCCTTCCCTCTCTCCCTTCTTCCCTCCCTCTTTCTCTCTTTCTCTTTCCTTCCCCCTCCTCCTCCTCCTTCTTCTTCTTCCTTTCTTTCTTCCTTTCTTTGTGACCAGTACTGGGACCTGAACTTAGCACCTGAGTGCTGTTCCCTCTCTTTAACAACACTCCAGGTTGATGCTCTACCACTTGAGCCACACCTTTACCTTTGGCTTTTGGGTGGTTAAGCATCTAGGGACTTTGCTGCCCAGGATTACCTTTGACTATCAAGTCTCAGCCTCTTGTGTAGCTAGGATTTCAGTCATGAGTTACTAGTGCCTGACAACCTGCTTTATTCTTAACACAAAGGATCCCCATGGTGCAAAGGCAATATGAGTTGAGTAGAAACTGTATTTTGAATTTGGATCTTTTCCCAGGCTGGCCTACAAGGTCTAATCCTCTCTGGTGATGCTGGGTTGCAGCCACAGCTCCAGCTCCCACGGGCTCCTGTGATCTCAGGGGCAACAAGGGATGAGCTGTAGGGAACTGTACTAAGCCAGGATGCTCAGAGGTCAGGGGAGCCAGTCCATTGTCTTCCTATCTTTCTTTGGTACTGGTGACTGATAGGCCAGTGTTCTACCTCTTGAGCCACACCCTAGCACGTCTGTATTTAGTTTGTTTTTCAACTAGGATCTTGATCACTTTTTCTTAGGCCTGGATTTGGACTGTGATCCGCCGATCTCTGCCTCCTGATTAGCTGGGCATACAGACATGTATTACCATACCTAGTTTCAATGCATTTTCAGTTGATGGCATTTTCCACTGAGGATGGGCTGCTGGGGAGTGACTCAGCTCAGATGTAAACTGGGGTGCAGCTGTATCTGCACAGCCTCGTGAGTTCATGCCTCCCTCATCCCCGGCATCATTTGCTGGCCTGGATGGTGGCAGGATAGGCTCTGTGCTGGTCCAGGGTCCTGTGGCAGGGCTTCCCTGCAGTGTGCATCCGCATCCGGTGCTCTTCCTCCCTGGCCCTCCTCCTCTGGTCCTCCTGACCCATCGCCCTGCATTCTGCCCCCAGAAAACCAGGAGTACTTTGAGAAGCACCGGTGACTGCCTGTCTGGTACCTGAAGGAAGAGGATCACTACCAGAGGGCACGGAAGGAGCGGGAGAAGGGGGACTATTTGCATCTGAGGCGGCAGCCCAAGCGGAGGTGGCTGTTCTGGAACAGTCCCTCCTCCCCTTCCTCCTCCGCAGCCAGCTCAGCCTCCCCGTCTTCCTCCTCGGCTGTGGTCTGAGGTGTCGCCACCTTCTTCTGACCCCGCTGCTGTTGTCCCCGTTTGCCCCTGGCCCTCTGCTCTTCTGCATCACCCCTTCCACCTGACGGGGACAAGGGCACGCACGTAGCCAGGACCCTAGGGGCAGAGCTGGCCTCACCAGCCAACATGGCTGTGCCAGAGAGGAGCGGGCTCAGCCCAGGGCCTGCATGCAGAGTTCCCACATCCAGGCAGACAGGAGACACGTGCCAGGAGGTGGCTACAGGAATGAGCTAAGAGCTCTGGTGTTCTTCTGTGGGCCCAAGGATTTTATGGAGTCCAAGGAGAGAGCCGCCAGCAGAGGGCTTGTCTGTGTGTTTTGGTCTCTGCTCGGGGCAAGGAGCCGTCCCCTTCCCAGTGAGCATGAGGGTCCTGCCTGTCTCCTGCCATGTCTTTCCATCCGTGGACTTGAAGGTTGCGGAAGCTCCGGGAGCACATCCCCACGGAGCCTACTGCGGATCTCCGTGGAGAAGTCAGGGTAGAGGTGAAGGCTTCGAGCACAGCGTCTGCATTCTGGAGCTGAGCTGCTAGAGGACATGTGGAGACTGGTATTCCGCCAGTGTCTCTCCTGGCTGGCTGCCGCAGGCCTGGTGGAGGGGCAGAGTTGGTTCAGAGCTCTAGGCTGTGGAGTTGTTGTGACCTCTTGGTGCAGTGAGAAACCTCTGTCCCCTCCTGCACTCCTCAAGATTTGGAAATGAGAGCACCAGCAATCACCTGGGGTGGAGAGGAGGAAGGGTGGGTTCTGCACAGCAACCCCGGGCTCCACAGGGCCCTTCTTCCACCTCTGGGCAGGACTGCTTGTTAGGGGATGGGGCAAAATGAGCAGAAAACCACCACCAATCCCAAGGACAGAATGAAAACCAAACACACCACCACCAACAACAACACCACTCTACCCTCTACTTTCCCAAAGAAGGAAAATCAGAAAAAGAAAAAACAACCCAGCATAGCTTACCTATTTATAAAGCAGATCAGAGGCCTCCAATGAGGAGCAGGAGGGTTAGGCTATCCTATCAACTCCTTGCCTTTCACGTGGGGGTGGCCCTGACCCTCAGGCAGTTCCACATCCTGGCCTCTGCTTCCTGGTAGCCTGAGTTGGCCTTGGTCAATGGAAGGCTTCTTGCTGCAGGCTGCCCCTGCCCCTTTCTAAGGGTGAACCCACAGATGCTTGTGGAGTGTACACTTTGGGGAAGCCTGGGCCAAGGATCAGGTATCAGGAGAAAGGACACAGCTGGGCAGGAGAGAAAGGAAAACAAGGTTAGTCGGAAGAGGAGGCAGGATGTGACTAGAAGATCAAAACTGGAGCTTGGGACCATCAAGACAAAAATAGAGCCTAAAGTTGACCCTTTGTTTCCTAATCTGTACCTTACCACCCAGCATCCTTTGAGACACAGGTGAGGGAGCCTTAGGTATGAGCTCAGGTGGCCCACTTGTGAGAAGATGCTTAAGAGGCTGGGCGAGTGGACTGGCTGGATCCTAGGGTGCCAGACTGTCTACTCTGGGAAGAGCAAACTCAGAAAGAAAGGCAGCCCTGCAACAGTCACGTAGTACTAAGATCTAGAGATCTGAGGTTCAGTCCTGGTCAGAAGGACCAGGTGGTGGTAGCTCAAGCAGGTCTCTATGTCTGTGCAGGGAACTCTGCAAGGCTTCCAGCTTCCTCCCAAGTCCCTTGAGCTGGCTGGCTTGGGGAGCTGGTTGTGTGCTGCCCTCTGCTGGCTGGACAGCCTCCCTGCCCATGGCTTCAAGACTCCTGGCAGGGAAAAGGAGCATAGGGG
>NW_012267709.1:20170-21919 GCF_000151885.1 Dipodomys ordii | reverse complement strand
TACACAGATGGAGTTAAAAAACCTGAAGGAACAACTTCACATCCAGGTCCAGGAAAACCAGAGGCTCCGTCTCCAGAATGTGGAGCAACAGGAGCAACTGCGGAGACTGGAGGAGAAGGCCAAGGATCGGCAGGAGATCACAGAGATCCCAGGATTTACATGTGTGTGTGACCCACAGCCAGAGGAACAGTTGGCCCTGCTGCAGGACTCTCTCCACAGGGTGAGCGGTGAGAAGGAGGGGCTCACCAGCATCCTGGACTCTGAGCTGCAGGTGAAGAAACATCTGCGGGAACAGCTGGACCATGCAGAGGAGAAGAGAGAGGAATGGAAAGAGGTGGCTGAGAGAGACAGCCAGGCGGCACAGGAGCTGCAGGAGTGTCAGTTGGCCCAGCTGCAGGAGCTCAGAGCCACCTGTGATCTGCACATCACTTCCAATGAGCGGCTGAGCTCTGAGAAGGACGCCCTGCAGCAGCACCTGCAGAGGCAGACCCAGCTGCAGGAGCAGTTGAAGCAAGTGCAGGCCCCGACCAACTGGGGGGTCCCGGAGGTGCCCCAAAAGTGGCAGGACACTCTCAAGTGCATGGAAGTGACCAGACCACAGGAGGAGCTCCTGCAGGCCCAGCTGAGCATCCTGGCTTTTCCTGGGGAAGGGGAAGGTGAGAGCCCTGGAGAAGCAAAAGGTGAGGACATGATTCCCCCCGACGTGACCATCGCAGAGCATGGAGACATCCCCCAGACCGAGAGGGACGTGGAACTGCAAGCACTCTTGGTGGCTGAAATCCACAGGTGGAAGCTCCTGCCACAGAAGCTGCAGGCTCGCTTGGGACGCCCAGCCCACCTGGCAGCTCAGTGCCAGATAAATCTGGAGCCACAGGCCATCTGCCCTATGAGCTGCCAACACAGCCTGTGTGCGGATGGGAAGCAGGACACGAGGGCGTCCATGAAGGAAATCTGCTTCATCTACCATCTGCCTGATGAAGTGGACTTCCAGAGTCCAGTGGAGGAGCTACACCATCGATACAGCCAGCTGTCAGCACACCTCCAGACCATCGAGGATTCCCTCCTGAAGTGTAAAGAACAGATGCACATCCTGGATGTGCTTTGTCGGGAGAAAGCTGAAGACGGGCGCCAGCTGTCCCAGGAGAAGCTGGAGAAGAAGAGAGAGCTGCAGGAGCTGCTGTCACTCCTCCCATGGGAAGGCGCAGAGAGCGGACTCCAGATGCCAGCACAGGCTGAGCCTCCCGCCACCGCCACAGCTTCAGATGCCTCAGGTCCGGGGGTTGTCGAAATGAGGGAGGAGCAGGAAGCTTTTGAAGAACTGCCACTTCAATGCAGTGTGGAACCTGCCGGAGGAGTGGTCGGAGTTTTGAACCCCATGGAGGACTGCCCCACGGAGCAGGTCTTGCTGCAGATGCCCCATATGCAGAGCCGCCCACAGGTGGCGGGCTGGGGCTCAGAGAGCTTCCTCCCTTTCTTCTGTAGACTGATGCGGATGATGACTCTCTATCTGACATACTAACTCTCCAAAGCCTAGGCAGCCACTACAAGAAGGTGGCCAGGTGGCCTTCTCTCAGGCCTCCGTCTGTTGGTGACGAGAAGGGTAAACTGCGGGTTGGGTAGGGTAGAGGCTGCAGAGATGTGGCCCAAATTCAAAGGACCAAATTCAAATGGCCAATTGGTGGCCATGGAAGTGCCCCATGTTATGCTTATCACAAAGAATAAATTGTTTTCAAAGGGAAAGCAAGCCTC
>NW_012267709.1:14134-15585 GCF_000151885.1 Dipodomys ordii | reverse complement strand
GCCTGTGTGGAGGAGGCCGCTCAGGTGGCGGCGGCGGAGCAGAGGCCCCACGCAGCCCCGCCACGCGCCCGCAGACGCCCCCGCGCCCTCGCAGCAGCGCCGCGTTTCACACATGGCGCTGCCAGCTCCAAACCGTGGCGTCTCTTCGAGTTGCCCTGCGGAGATGGCGGCCCTGGCCGGCTCGCCGCCCCGACCTGGTCCAGGCCTGGTCCTCAGACTCTGGGCCGCGCCTGCGCCCTGCCGCTGCCCTTGGCTGCCCCTGCCCGCTGTACCCGAAGCCGCCGCCGACAGCTTCTCCCAGCAGCACAGGTGAGTGACCGCCTCACGGGCTGCCACCCTCCAGCCCACACCCCGCGACCCCCTAACCCCGCCTGTGCCCCGCCGACCCGGACCCGTGCCTCCCCCCTCCCCTCTCCAATCCGCCTGTGGCTCCCCCGGCCCCACAGTCAGTCCTGGCTCTGCCACAAATGCACCCAGGGGTGGAGGGGTAGGGGTGGGTGGTGACCCGAGGATCCCACCTCTGTCCCAAGCGACCAGTGTCCCAGGAAACGGGGAGATGCAGGGTTGGATGAGGAGGGGGCGCCAGAAAACCCCTGGCCTGGAGTAATGGAGCCACACAGCCTCGCATCTGCACCCTTCCTCTCCCTGGTGGGGACCTGGTATCTTCAGGCAGAGGTGGGGAACACCACTTCCAATCCTGCCTTCTCGGGTCTTTTCATTTTTTCTGGGTATGGAGATGATTGGTGAAGAAGATAGGCTCCCTTGCTGGATTAGCCCTTGTCCTCTGTGCTAAGTCCGCCATTCACCTGAGCAGGGTGCCAGAAGAGCCCAGTAGGAGGTGAGGGCACGGGGGTCAGATAGAAGATGAGTATCTGTGAGGAAAACACCCCCTCCCTCCCCATAACCGGCCTGCCCCTACCCCCCCCCCCCCAAGATATCATCAGTTCTCATAGGGTGATCACATTTCCCAGCTCTGCGAACATCTGCTGGTGCTGCCAGTGCATCTGGTCTCCTCGTCCTCCCCAAGAATGGCTCAGAAACATCTAGGCTGAAATTAGGGAGTCCATCCATATATGGAGCATTTAGGACTCCAGCCATTTCCCAAACACCACCTCCACCATGGGTCGGACACAACTCTGGGGGCGTCATGACCCCCTGCTTGTTATCGGTCCGGACCCTGAGGAGCCACCTGTCTGGGGCCTCCTTCACTCAGCATCCTGGCCTAGGGTTTTGGTGAATGGGGAGTCAAGGCTTGTTGTTCCCAAGAGGAAGGTTCTGGCCCTGGAGAATGGGAAAGGCAGCGTGGTCCTTTGTTATTAGAGCAGTATTCCCCTTGGGTGGGAGCCCCCGTGATCCAGCTTCTACATTGTCCCACATGAGGAGCTGACAAACGCAGGAGAGGCATGGCTCTGAGTCTGTGTGTGTGTGTGTGTGTGTGTGTGTGTGTGTGT
>NW_012267709.1:11083-13103 GCF_000151885.1 Dipodomys ordii | reverse complement strand
GAATGCCAGTTTCTGTAACCTGCTGTAGGCTGTCTGGAAGGAAAAGGGGACCGCTGACTTTGGAACCCTTTAAGTTTAAATGGGACAACTGAAATGCCAGCTATTCCAGGTTTTTTTTCTTTCAACTGGCAATTTCCACTAATGCCTGGGAGTATGGGTCAAATTAGACAGAGGGTTTCCGCTGCCAAACAATGACTTTCAAAGCAGCCCAGGCAGAGTTTCCAAGCCAAATCATGTCCTGCTGTGGACATTGTGCCTTGACTGCCTTTCTCTGGCAGCTGCTGATTCTCTTCTGGCTCTCTCTAGGGTGACCACCACAGTCGAGGATGTCGTGGGGAGCAGAGCTTGTGACCTTGCCATCCCCAGCCTGCCAGCTATGAGCAAAAAAGATTACCATCTACTGCACTGGAATTTGGAAGATTAGAGACCCGGGATGCTTCGAGAATCATTTCTCTGCAACATCAAACTTGGGGCCGGATGTGGTGGACTGTCCTGTCTGGCCCCAGGGGGAGGAGAAGAGGACCCTTGAGTCACGTTCTCAGCTTACTGCAGCCTCGTTCATACCTGGGTGTGGAATTGAGTGCCAAAAGGTGGTCAGCCACTGGACAGACATCTTTGAGAAGAGATGCATCCAGAGCCCCCAGAAGCCAGCGATTACATCGTGGCTCGTGTGCTTAGTTCCAAAACAGTTAAGTTCAGTGGCACCAGGAGGGTGGGAAGAGGGATGACGGAGAACTGTGGGAGAGCTGCATCAGGCTTCGACACCTCCCCCTCCCCCAGGATGCTTACCTGAGTCACATGGGACTTTTCTGTAGTATTGTCAGAGACAGAAACTCATATATTTATCCAACAAACTGTTACAGTGTGCACCAGGCTTGGGGGTGGGGGGGATGAAATGTTCCAGTGGTGGTTCCACAGTACATGAAGAAATATTGGTTTGAGCTGGATGCTGGTGCTTCACACCTGTTATCCTAGCTGCTTAGGAGGCTGAGATTGAAGAATTGAGGCTTAAGGGCCAGGCAAGGGAGACTTTAAGACCCTTATCTCCAACTAACCACCAAAAAGAAAACGCTAAAAGTGGATGAGTGGCTCAAGGCTGTTGGCCTTGAGTAAAAAGGCTCAGGGACAGCACCCAGGCTCCAAATTCAAGACCCAGCAGTGAGAGAGAGAAAGGAAAGAGAGGAGGCAAGGATGGAGGGAGAAAAAGAAGAAGGGAAGGACGAAGGGAGAACATGCAAGCCTTGGTTTGGAGTCCCTAGATCAAGGGGGACAACCATTCACAATCTCTGTGGGGACCTAGAGCCTTCCAGTCTGGATCCCTTGGCTAAGAAATCCTTTTGTTCCCACATCCTGTGGTTGGATAACTAGACCTCACCTCACTGCCTAGTGTCGAGGCAGGACAGTGAGAAATCCTGAGTCTTTGATAATATCAAGGGATCTTCAGTATGAGGTTGTACTTGAACATCCTAACTTGGTGCATGGTCAGTCCTATCTAAGTCTGCCATGATGTGGAACATAAAATCCACACTATCAGAGCAGGATGGTGTCTGTTGTGGGAAGCTTGAGTATTATGTGTGAGCTTCCAGCTTCCTATGCCACCTGCTTCCCTTTCTTGGGTGGGTCTTTGCTAGAAAAAGCTTGAGACTAGGGAC
This sequence comes from Dipodomys ordii, assembly GCF_000151885.1. Classification (NCBI taxonomy): domain Eukaryota; kingdom Metazoa; phylum Chordata; class Mammalia; order Rodentia; family Heteromyidae; genus Dipodomys; species Dipodomys ordii. The sequence continues at coordinate 11,451 of NW_012267709.1, read as the reverse complement.
TGTGTCCTATCCCTTGTGTTTGACGCTCAAAGCTAGCACTCTACCATTTGAGCCACAGTTCCACTTCCAACTTTTCGTGTGTTTAATTTAAGATAAAGAGTTCTCATGGATGTTGCTGCCAATGGTGGCATCCAACTGCAGCCCTCAGATCTCAGTCTCCTGAGGGGAAAGGATGAAAGGCATGGAAAAGTATCTTTGGCCAGGTGCCAGTAGCTCATGGCTGTCATCCTAGGTACTGAGGCGCTGAGATCTGAGGATCAGGGCTCAAAGTCAGCCTGGACAGAAAAGATGCTGAGACTTATCTCCAACAAACTGCCAGAAAAGCAGAAGTGGTGCTGTGGCTCAAGTATTAGAGTGCTGGCCTTGAG
>NW_012267709.1:7196-8883 GCF_000151885.1 Dipodomys ordii | reverse complement strand
CGTGGGGCTTGAACTTTGGGCCTGGGGGCTGTCCAAGTGTTCCTCAGCGCAAGGGTAGCACATTACCCCTTGAGCCACAGTGCTACTTCCAGATTTCTGTTGGTTCTTTGGAGATAAGAGTCTCACATATGTGAATGCCTGGGCTGACTATGAACCAATATCCTAATATCTCAGCCTCCTGTGTAGTACATATTATACTCTTGTGCCACCTGAACCCAGCTAAAGTGTAATTCTAAATTTCTCTCTCTGTATCTCTGTCTCTCTCTCTCTCTCTCTCTCTCTCTCTCTCTTTCATACCCAGGAGCTGGTTAAATGGGTGATGGAGGAAGTGGCTCAGCATCCCCATGTGGATAGGATTCAAGGTTGCCCTCTCATTCTGGATGTGGGCTCTGGGTCAGAACCTGTCTCACTCAGCTTGTAGAACTAGCTCCCTGAGGCAATCCCCTCTGTGCCTGGGCTAGACCCTGATGGTTATTCATTGTCCGTCCGTCCTGTGAGTTCTTCCCCACTACCCTCTGCTAAGACGGTTAAAGGAAAGTGGACAAGGAGGCTTCTCCTACCCCCCACCCCCACCCAGCTAGATCCCGGGCCTCTGATCCTCACTGCCACTTATCTGGCCAGACCCTGGTTATAAAAAAATGTATTCACTCCATGTCTACTTCACTTTGCTGTGGTTTGTGGTTTCAGGGAGGAGGTGCGGTGTGCAGAGGAAAGACCCCAGACCTGACACCTCTCGGGGGACATTTGATCTTGTAACAGAGTCAATTCATTGCTGTGGATAAGGAGGAAGCTGTCATCAGACTGATCCAGAATGATGTTCAAAGGTAGGTAGGCTGTTGGAAGTATCAAACCCATCCATGTCTGCTTCCCACTTCCGACAATGGGGGTGCAATACATTTTTCCCGGCAGTGGCCATAGGGGATTATGAATAGATGGTACTGGTCAGGTGCCAGTGGCTCCCAACCACCATCCTGGCTATTCTGGAGACTGAGGTCTGATGATGTGATGCAGAGCTAGAACACCAGGAGAGTGTGTGAGATTCTTACCTCGCATAAACTTACTCTCCCCCCTCTAAGCACAAACCTACTCCCCCCCCACCTAGAGAAAAAGCCTGATGTGGTGCTGTGGCTCAAGTGGTAGAGCCTCAGCCTTGAGTAAAAGAAGTTCAGGGACGACACTGAGGCCCTCAATCCAAGCCCTAGGACTCCAAAAAAATAATGAAATAAATGAATAGTGGCACCTGTTATCTTACTACCAAAAAGGATTGATTTGGTGATCTTTCTGGTACTTGTAGCCAAAGGTAAGGGGCTTCCCTTATTGTTCCTCTAAACCTCTCCTTCTCTCCTTTATCTCCCCAGGCTTCAGTGGCAGGATAGAAATCAGATCATTCCACTGGATGTGACCTTACATACCCTCCCCTACCCACCTTCCTTGGGGTGGAGATTCTGGATGTACTCGCCATTGGGAAGATAAGGCATCACAGACAAAGAGGTAGGTATCACTGAAACTCATACTTTCTCTCTCTCTCTCTCTCTCTCTCTCTATCTCTCTGTCTGTCTCACACACACTCACACACACACACACACACACACACACACAAACACACACTCATCTAGACCAACTCAAACTAGCCTTTCCCAAAGAAAGGGGATCTTGCTTACCAAGGAGGATATGACAGGAAACAGAG
>NW_012267709.1:4156-5586 GCF_000151885.1 Dipodomys ordii | reverse complement strand
GTTCAAAGCCAGCCCGGGCAGGAGAGACCATGAGACTCTTATCTCCAATAAACCATAAGAAAACTGGAAGTGGCGTTGTAGCTCAAGTGGTAGAGCACTCGTCTTGAGCTGAAGAGCTGAGCAACAATGCGCAGGCCCAGAGTTCAAGCCCCACGACCAACCAAAAAAAAAAAAAAAGAAAGAGCTGAGGGACTGTGCCCATCCCCAAAGTTCAAACCTCATGACTTTCAACGAGAAAAAAGGTAGCTGAGTTTTCTGCATAGTGGTGTGTATAGTAGGAGATGCCATGCTGTATTCATGAACCATTCCAGATGTGTGAGAGGCTCTGAGTTTTTATACAGTTGGTCTGAGAATGGTAGTGCTATCGACTCGGGGATTGGGATGTTCCATTGCTCAGGGCCTACTGAGGCCTTAAGATACTCGTGTGTGTGTGTGTGTGTGTGTGTGTGTGTGTGTGTGTTTTCTCATCTTTCTTTCCTTTCTGGGTGCCTGTCTGCCTCTTCCTGACCTCGGATTGTGCCCCTCCTCTACGGCAACCTTCCTTTAGCCCCTTATCAGGGTCTACAATGAGTCCTAAATTGCCAGAGACCTGCATATTCCAGCTTTTCTTTGGGGCCCAGTTCGGCTGTCCATATCTTTGGCTGCCTCCAGGGGATTCTGGTCAGCAGGGCCAGCTGGCATAGGTTCTCCCCTGCTTCTGGAGGTGTGGGGCTCAGTCATGCAATGTCCTGTTCTTTTCCTCAGCTTGGTCTCTGGCTGCACATCCCTCCCATCAGGCTGGCAGTGGAGTAGGGGAAGGGTGATTGCCAGTGGCTTTGGCCAACTTGAGCCTGATCGCTGACTGAATGCTACCCAAGCAAGGAGGATCTGAGGCTACATGGGAGGTGAGGCCAAGGTGGCTTGGAAGTATCTCTTGGTGTCTAGGAAATGTCAATATACCTTATCGCAGGCAAGTCTACCTGCCAGCCCAGCTGTGCCTCTCAGGTCCTTTAGACAATTGCAGATTCCTAGAATACAGAGGCACAGACTTTACATACCAGGGCCAGGGAACTGAGGGATGAGAGACTGGTATGATCAGTACCTCAATGTTTTGGATCATTAGCCGTGACCTGGCTATGTCCCCCTTGTGCAAGTTTACTTCTTAACCCAGTGCTAGTTATACACCGGCCACTTGTGGCAGTGCTTTGAAAGTGGCACGAGTGGAAGTGAGATCTAGGATGACCAAAATCTGTATTTATGGCCTGTGTGGGTGGGATGGCAAAGGGTGTTTATTAAAAACAAAAACAACAACAACAAGAACAAACATCTCAGAGCTGCAACTCGTGGTTAAGGCACTGTCCCTGAGCTAAAACTCTACCATTTGAATCAGAGATCACCTTTCACCTTTTTTAGTAGTTTAGTGGAGAGAAGGGTCTCACAGACTTGGGCTG
>NW_012267709.1:1110-2697 GCF_000151885.1 Dipodomys ordii | reverse complement strand
CCCAAGGCGCGACCCTTCTCTGAAACAGAGGCCTGCTCAGTACGCAAAGGCCTCCAAAGTGGATGTTCTCAAGACTTGTAGGCCACATAGACATTAGGAGACCTTCAGGGGCCCATTGGAAAGTACTCTGCCTAGAGCCACACAGTGAGGTCCATGCAGGCCAGGTGTTGGTCATGGGGCTTGAACTCTGTGCCTAGGAGCTGTTGCTCAGCTCTTTGGCTTAGCACTTAACCCACAGCACCACTTCTGGTTTCCTGGAAGTTCCTTTGAGATCAGAGTCTCCTGGACGTTTCTGCCTGGGCTGGCTTTGAACCTCAATCCTCAGATCTCACCTTCCTTAGGAGCTAGGAAGGACAGGCGTGAGACACTGGCACATGGCTAATCTGGCCTTTCACCACAGTGCACTGGGGGAGCTCCTGAAAGCTTTTCTTTAGTTTTCTATGCCAGTACTGGAGCTTGAACTCAGGGTTTGGGCTTCTGGTCTCTTGACTTTTGCCTTCAAGGCTGGCACTCTACTTCTTGAGCCACAGCTCTATTTCTGGCTTTTGTTAGTTCATCAGCAAGAAGAGTCCAACTTTCCTCCCTAGTGCTGGCTTTGTCCCATGACCTCTGCTCTCAGTCTCCTGAGTAGCTAGGATATAGAGGTGTTGAGCCACTGGTGGCAGTGGGCTAGAAGCTTTGAATAAGCCTGCCTTTGCCCTGACTCCTCCATGCAAAGGAGGCCTGATGAGCATGAGCTGTGAAAAATAAGCTTCCAGCCACAGGAAATGGTTGGGTTCCTTGGTAAAAAGCCAAGCTAATCTTCCCCTGGGCCCTATCCTGGGACCTCTACCCTCTGCCCTACCTGTGACTCAAGTACTAACCTTGACCCAGCCTTGAATGTCCTGCCAGACTTGTCTGAAGCCACAGAAGCTTCATTCCACCCACACCACCTGCTCTACAGCACACTTCAGGACCTTTGCCTTATGCTGTCCCTTCTGCCTCTGAGGCTCTCTGTTCTGTTCCACATCTTACAACTCCTGTGGAATTTTGGCACTGTTTATTATGACCTCATGGAGCAAATCTTCCCTTCCCATTTCTGTGTTTTATTTGAAGTGAGTTTCTAGAGATGGAACTTGTGCAGGCTTAATGGCAAATGCTCTTATCTTGGTGTGTGTGTTTGTGTGTGTGTGTGTGTGTGTGTGTCTGTGTGTATGAGTGGGTGTATGGGTGTGTGCACGAGCCCAGTTCTGAGGTTTGAATTTATGGCCTGGACACTATCCTTAAGCTTTCGTGCTCAAGGCTAGCATTCTACTACTTGAAGCACAGCTCACCTTCTGGATTTCTGCGTTTAATTGGAGAAAAGTGTCTCATACAAGCTTTCCTGCTTGTAATTGTGATCCTCAGATATCAGCCTCCTGAGTAGCTAAGACTACAAGGGTGGGCCACCAGCACCTGCCCTCTACCTTCTTACCTCTAAACTCGGCTTTCCTCTGAGTCCCAGAGGAATATGTCTCACCACGCCCACTTCTTTTTTTCTTTTTTGCCAGTCTTGGGGCTTGAACTCAGGGTCTGTGCATGTTCCTCTTCGGGTTTTGCTCCAGGCTA
>NW_012267709.1:0-345 GCF_000151885.1 Dipodomys ordii | reverse complement strand
GATTTCTGCGTTTAATTGGAGAAAAGTGTCTCATACAAGCTTTCCTGCTTGTAATTGTGATCCTCAGATCTCAGCCTCCTGAGTAGCTAAGATTATAAGGGTGGGCCACCAGCACCTGCCCTCTTACCTTCTTACCTCTATCCTCGGCTTTCCTCTGAGTCCCAGAGGAATATGTCTCACCATGCTCAGTACTTTTTTTCTTTTTTGCCAGTCTTGGGGCTTGAACTCAGGGTCTGTGCATGTTCCTCAGCGGGTTTTGCTCCAGGCTAGCACTCTATCACTTAAGTCCCAGTGTGCCTTCTGGGTTTTTCTGATTCTGTGGAACTGAAACAGAAAAAGGACCCA
>NW_012267708.1:169145-175024 GCF_000151885.1 Dipodomys ordii | reverse complement strand
AGTACCCAGGCCCTGAATTCAAGAACCATTATTGTAACAGAAAAAAAGTAAAATTAGAAAAGGAGAGAGAAAAGAAAACGAGGGGGGAAAAACAAGAAATACACAAAAGAACAGGAAGCATAGGGGAAATGAATTCATTGCAAGCACAGTGATGTTGGGTGGGGCCAGAAAACACCTTCAGATGAGGAGATCAATGAAGGGACCCCAAGAAAGAGACCTCAGCTGACACATGTTCTCCACTGAGCCCCTGAGAGGCTAAAATGAAAGACAGACCCCATACTGGGCTTTGAGGAGCATGTGCCTCACTTCCTGTGACTCACAAAGTCTTAGTGTCTGCATGTGGTGTCCTTCCCTTCCCCACACCACCCTTCTGGCAGCCATGAAGCCAGCATCAGGGAGAGCTGTGCAGAGCTGCCAAGGCCAGCCTGCAGGGGGCGGCCTCAACTTGGATGCAGGTAAAAGCCATGATTGTCCCAGGAGACCCTGAATTGCTGTTTTTTTCTTTACATCCCTGTCTCTCGTGGGCACACTGGGGATGGAACAGGGGCCTCCCATCATCTGGGCCTCTCCCAGGACTTGTGGAGAAGGAGTTCATCAGCAAGCCCACCCAGTGACCCCAAATCTTCTGATAACCTCTGAAGCACATACCACCTCTCTGTGGGAAATAAGTGAGCACACAAGGTTGGGCTCTGATGAGATGCTGCTTCTGCTCCCCAACCACTCAATGCATTGTTCAGCCTGAATGCCTTAGATTGACTCATCCTTTCAACCCCTATTCTATGGCAGAAGACAGCCTCACACTGGTGAATTATCCCTGTAATCCAAAGACAACTATTCTGGTGTAAGAAAGTCTGTGAGACTCTGATTTCCAATTAGCCACCAAAGGCCAGATTAGCTGTGACTCCCATTGTAAAGTGCTAGCTTCTGGCAGGTTCAGGCCTGCTATGTCCCTCTTCCTGTGTAGTGGCCCTCAAGAGGCAGGGCACAGGGGACTGTGCGACTGGTTTGGTCCTCTACCAATCTGGCTAAATAGAAGGCTGTGGGACTGGTTCAGACATGTGGCTGGACTTCGCAGTGTATACAATTGTGAAGCCCTCTTGTCTAAAATTGGATAAAAGACAGAGTCAGGCCATTGTAGTTCCAGGTGACCCCCACCCAGCCTCCAACTGAAGGTATATAAAAGTCTGTGCAGTTGTTAAATGTTGCATATAATTTCCAGTTAGAATTAACCCATTGTTTTTAATGACATCTAATCCAGACAACCACTTGGTAAAACAGGCTAAGGTTATAGGATCCTGGCTAAGAAGGGTCAGTGTCCACTGAGTCAGCTTGCAGAAGTTACAGAAGATCATGATGTTCACCCATCAATCCCCTTTAATATCAAGGGATCAGAGTCATTACTTGTTGGAAAATTAGGCAGGATAAAATTAAAGGAAGTGGCATGGAAAATTGTGGTAACAAGTGTGCAGGTGTGGATACTGTACTTGTAAATATCAGGTTACAGGCTGAATCTTTCTGGTCTGTCTATACCTGGTTATTTGTCACACCGCTATGTTGTTCTTAGTTCTCTGTCTAAAATTGTGTTGAAACCCAGTGGTGCCTCAGCCTAACAACATGTTCTTTAGCCTGTCAATGTGGAAATTTGCAGCAAATGCAGAAGGACGTGTGACAATCAATTGAAGCTCTGGGAGACAGTATTTCAGTTCAGCTCAGATCCACCCCATCTCTTCCAACCTGGAGATTCCGTTTGGAAAATGTTCAAGGACAACCTGTATTATCTGCTGGGTCCACCCCCTTCCACAGTGGGAAGATTTGGCCCAAAAGAAGGACTTATAAGTCAATGTTTTGAGTAGACATAAAAACCAGTGGGAAATGTGAGGACCTGAGGGGCAGGAATTCCTGTCCCACACTAATGTCACCACCTTGTATGCCAGGCTAATAGGGGATGGGCATGAAAGGGCGATGTGAGTGCGGCCAGTGGATATGAAGAAGAGGAGTTCTAGCAAGGAGATAGAGAAGGGGAGACAACAAGAGACCCATGGCAAGTGACATGCTTCACAGAGTGAAGCAATGCCCTGTTTCTTATCAAGCCTGAGGAGATCCCGGGAAGGCTTGAGGAGTCAGTTGGGCTGATAGAAAGGCTGAGAGGAGCCTGGCCTGAGTGAGGGGAGTCCAAGCTGGAGGAGAGGCCCATGGAGTTCCAGGCCAGTGGAGAGGCCTGGGTAGAGCTGAGAGTCCTTTGTAGGGCTGAGAGGCTGGTAGAGAGTAGGAGAGGCCTGCAGAGAGTTGGAGAGGCCCACCTAGATTTGAAAGGCCCACAGAGATAGAGAAGCCAGCAGGGAGCAGAGAAGCCTGTAGAGAGTTGGAGGGGTGAGGCCTGGAAAGTTCTGGGTGAAGGAAGGAGAGCATGAGATTTTGATAGACATGGTGTGATGGCAGGTGACTGAGCATGTACAACGTTGCCATGTTTAGCTAGTCATTCCACAAACTCAGCCTGAGCTCCTGCAGAAGCCTCTGGTTCAGAAGGGCTTCAGTGTTCATTCATTCCACAGCTGTGTGGGCTCTGCACATTGCCTCAAGATACACCTGAGAGAGACACAACAGCTTATCACTTTCAAGGTCCAAAAGGACTGTAGTACGACAAAGTTACCTGGAAAATCTGTAGGGCACAGGGATGGAGTAGAAAGAGATGTAGGAAGGTCAAATAAAAGGAAAAAAGTCCTGCCCCATGGAGGTTGCAGCTGTTCCTAGTACTGAAGTGTCCTCTAGAACAAGGGAACAGACCAAGTAATAAAATTCCTTTGTCACATGGAACAGTGTCTTGGGGATTTTCTAATTGGAAGGGTACTACAGAGGGTAGAGGGTGCAGTGTTGTCTTTAGGGCTTATGTCTGTCAATGTCTCTACTCAGAAGGTTGAGATATGGAGAAGTGAAGCTCACAAGGCACCTAAGGCTGAAATATACAAGGGATTCCTCTTATTCACTGCCAAAAGACTGTCCTGAAAAGGAGACTTAGTGTCAGAGCACCTGTGTAGCAAGTGAGAGGCCCTGGGTTCAAACTCCAGTCCCACAAAAAGGAACCAAAGCAAGGGTCACTGATTTGCATTAGCACCCTAGGAACCATGGCCTAACTCCAGTCAATGAGCCTGAGACAAGCCTGATGCCATCCTTGAACAAAAATCGCAAATGGACATTACTTGTATTTCACCAGAAGGTCAGAACACAGAAAGAAAACAGCACAGGTTTTGCACCTGTTTATAGTACAAAATCCCATGCCCACCAAGAGTGGCAAACTTCACCATCAGTGTCCACCACTGCATTCCTCCCCTGAGGCAGTGCCACTGGTCCATTTCCTGCCCAGCTCCCTCTACTCCACCCTTGTGTCCTACAGCTTGTCCAGTAGCTTTGTCTTACTGCAATCCTTTTGGACTTTGAAGGTGATAAGCTGTTGTTTCTCTCTCAGGTCTATCTTGCTGCAAGGTGCAGAGCTCACTCATAACTGTGGAATGAATGAACCCGAAGCCCTTCTGACCAGTGTCTTCTACAAGAGCTCAGGCTGAATTTGGGGAATGACTATGTAACATAGCTATGTTGTACATACTCAGACACCTGGCACCCTGCAATGTCTGCTTAAACCCCATGCACTCCTTCCTCTACAAAGAGACTTCCAGGCTTCCCAGGAGCCAAGGCCCAAATTCAGCTCAATACTTGCCTCTTGAACTTTATATTTTCCTGAGATTGAGGCTCAAATCCAGTCCTCTACCAGTGAGCTACATCCCTGTCCACAGACCATTCTTGGATCGGGCCTTTAAGGCAAACATGTTTTATTTCCCATTTTGTTATTGTCCTTTTTTAATTCTTCTAGTCCTGCAACCACATCTTGGCTAGGAATCAGTCCTTTGGATTTTGTGCTCAAGGTTAACACTTTGTAGCAGGAGTCACAGCTAATCTGGCCTTTCACGGTTAATTGAAAATCAGAGTGTCATGGACATTCTGCCCAAGAATAGTGATGCTTGGATTACAGGCATCATTCACTAGCATGGGGCTGTTTGTTGCCATCTTAAAGTGGTTGTAAGGACAAGCCAATCTAAGGCATTCATGCTGAGCAAGGCATTGAGAGGTTGGTGAGCAGAAGCAGTATCTCATCAGAGCCCAGCCACATTGTCTCATTCATCTGACACAGTCTCAATGTGCTTGTCTCATGCCTGTATAGCTACCATGCATGGTAATCCCCAAATCAAGTATCTCCCAAAGGACTGGTCACAAAAATATGTTCTGTCATGCAAATTTAACTCTGCACATGGGCTGCCCATGTGTCACTGGGTCACTGACTCTGACCCTCATTTCCCAGGAAGCCCCTCTCTCCCTCCCTGCCTCTGATCCCCACAGCTGTTCTCCTTTCTCTGCTCTCAGCCTCCCCAGTCCAGGTTTCAGTTCAGGTCCTGTGGTCCAATGGTCTGTCCACCCACACTGTCTCCATCCCCAGAGTCCCAGTATGGCTCAGGTTCCAGTGTCTGAGTAGCACTATAGCCTTCATTCTCAGGACACAGCAGCATCCTGGCCTGCCTCTCTTTACATCCTTCATGCTGTGCACGAAGGCAGAGACTGTATGTCCTCTGACCTGTCCCCAAATGGCACATGGACCACAGCCATGATAGTAGTGCTGTACATATTTCTTCTATGGCCTTCTTCCTACTTTATGTTTTCCTTTGTTGTGGGTCAGGAATAGAGTTTGAACTCAGTTTCATGTGTATGTGTCTGAATTTTGTAACCTGTGTTATGTTTCTTGCAATGATCAGCTGGTTATTTGGAGGTGAAGTTTAAGGAACTGTTCCTCTGGGGTTCACATTGAATTGTAATCTTCCTAGCTCGGGAGGTGTGACATATTTGGTAGAGCACTAGCCACTGAGATAAACTATCACGTAACAAGTTCAAGTTACACTCTAAAACAAAAAAAAATTGTAACCTCCAGACTTTAGAGTTTACATGCCTGGAACTGAGTATTCATCACTCTACTGCCTTCTGCCCACATCAAGAAAATTCTCCAGTGCCAAACATAGTCCACTGACTTCTTGAGTTTCTGTCTAGCTCGAATCCTGTACAGTCATCATTTGAATGTTTGGATACACGGTGAAGCACCGTCCTTCCCTCATTGCATTCCTGCCACCCACAGCTGCTGTGGACCCCAAATAGCCCTTTAATTCCCCACCCTGAGGACAGGTGGCATGTGTCCTTTCTGCCGTCTCTCCTCACCTGACCCCTATGCTATTCACTTCTTCCCTTGCCTGCTTTTCTCTGTGATTTCAACACAGTTTCTCTGCCCTGGTCAGGACTGTAGTCTGCCCACAGCAAGCACAATGCTTCAGCTATCTTTCTGCCAGGGAACAGCCCCCAGCAGCTTCTCCACCACCTGTTCACACACTGCCGTGGAAATTCCTGTTTGTTCCACACATTGTCCCTGGTAACAGTCACGTCTCCATCCTCAAAACCCTTTAGAAGATCTCCAGTCTCACAGCAAACGTAGTACTCAGAGGCAAGTTTATAGCTCTTAGCTCCTACATCAACAAATTGGAGAGATCTGAACCTAACAATTTAATGACACATCTAAACCTCCTTGAAAAAGAGCAGCAAGATAAACCCCAATCTAGTAGACGGAAAGAAATAATTAAAATTAAATCAGAATTAAATGAATTAGAATCCAAAAAAACTATAGAAAGAATCAACAAAACAAAATTGACAGACTCTTAGCAAATCTTATCAGAAAAAGAAGAGAACACACCCAAATTAATAAACTCAGAGATGAGAATGGAAACATCACCATGGAAACAACCAAGATTCAGAACATTATAAGGGAATACTTCTCAAAACTTTATGCTAAT
>NW_012267708.1:82550-166120 GCF_000151885.1 Dipodomys ordii | reverse complement strand
AAAAAAAAAAAGATCTCCAGTCTCAGGTCCAGTGTCCTATTCCTCCCAGACCACAGGAAGCTCTGGAATTCCCTTGTCCAACCTCCACCTCAGCCAGTAAGGAAGGCTCTGAAGCAGGACTGCCACATTCCCATTCTGACTCTGCCACCACGTGCTTAGGTAAGCATCTCAGCACTGTGGACCTGGGAATCATGAGGAGAACACTTCCTACTATGGGCAGATGCAGTGAGCTTTCATAGTCAGAGTGGGTGCTTAGTAATAAGTCTGGATGCAGACAGATACTGCTGCTGTGAGTTTCAGCTGTCCATTCCTATTCATCTTTCTGATCCATTCTTTGTAGGGGACCATCCCCTGATCTACATACAAAAGTACAGACAGTCCCTCCCTGACTCTAATTACAATAATAGTTACGGATACCTTTCCATGGAATTCTGGTATAGTTGTAAGCATTCTGATACTTGATTTTTTACTCTTGCTTTCTAACATTTAGGACTCTACCACATGAACCAGGCTTCCAATCTAACACATTCAAGGTTCAGTTGAGATGGAGTCTCCCAGACTCTCTATCCAGGCTGCTTCTTGTTTAGAACCCCATCGCTGAGCTCTCAGCCAATTGAGCTGCTTTGTTGACTTGCTGGAGCTTCAGGGGCCTGTTCTCAACTTATCAGTGTCATGCAACCCTGGAACTGCAACACAGTGTGTTGCCCCTGTCACCTCTGCATTCAAGGGGGGACACAGAACTTCGTGTGGGGAACATCTAAAGAAAAGAACTCTCCTGATCTTTACTAGCACATACACGCTCCGTAAACAGCAAGAAGACCATGTGTCTTGGTTTTCCTGCTCCTTCCTTCCCTCCCCTCCATACCAGTGCTCTATCATCTAGAGAAGGGACCAGCCTTGCTACAAGTGGCACTGGCAGCTCAGGACTGGAATTGGAACCTCTTGTACTGTGTTTGATATGTCTTTTGGACATAGGTCAGAAGCTCTCAGCTTCAGGGACAATTGTCTGTGACCTCCCCATGACCTGGGAGCTTGCCATGGTCCTGTCCTCACTTGGCTTATAGGGACCATTCTGCCTGTGAAAGAGTTTGGAAAGTAGAACTAAAATTAGCCTATTATCTATAGATTCCTCTCACAGCAAGTGGAGGCGATCCTGTGGGGAGGAAGAGACGCCACGTTAAGTCCCTCCAGCTAGAGGACCAGGACCTTGTCACCTGCTTCTCAGTCCACAGGACACACTGCAGCAGAACTGCACTGGGAACGGCGTGCCTGCCCTCACACTAACCTCCATGCCTGGAGCACATCCCCGTGTTCCCTGGGGGACAGCCCTATCAGCCGGCATGGAAGCTCCTGAGCCCCAAGACACCAACCCCAATGCTTCACTGTCCAGCTCCTTCGTCATGGCAGGGAGAAGACCTGGAGGCACAGCTTCTTCCATCATACCAGCGTTTTTTTGTTTCCCTTGCTGTATTCTCTAAGGATGGTGCAAATGTGGAGCCTGGTGACCATGGGGACGATCCCCGTACTGCTTCTGCTGTCCTGTCTGGACACCACTGGCTCTGTTCCTGTCAGTGATGCCACATGTGATTCTCTCTTTGATCCATCTCATTTCATTGGGAAAGTCTGAGACTTTTTATTACCCATGTGAACAAATCTCTTCTTTTTTGGTTCGTGTGGAATTATACCTTACGTTCTCTTGATTGTCCATAGACTGTTATACATCTACCAAAAAGAAAATCCTTCTTACCATATCTCTATTTCAAAGATTAAAAATTCCAGAAAATGAGTTCATACACACCTTTTTTATATCAAGATAAATAAACATGACATCATTTTAAACTACAATAGGACAGATTACTGTATCAGTATCAACTTCCAGGATATTATGCTATAGGAAATTTCTGACTATAAAGCTGAAAAAATTATGGCATCATGCAGTAAGTGCATGGCTGCACCTGTCCTTGGATGTTGGATCCCTGCAAATCTGTCTGGAATATTCTCAGGTCAAACCCAAGAATGTATATCAGATCATTAAAAGCCAGTTTGTTAGACCCAGGTGGTGAGAGGTTGCTGACAGGAAGTGAAATGACCCCAATTGTCCCTGCCTTGAACATAGTCTGGCACCCCCCTCCCTGCTCCTCATGCCTGAACCAGTTCCTGGGCAACGGATTCACTCACCTTGTTTCTCTTTGACTGTGAAAATGCTTGTAACCTGTTTCCTTCCTGACTTTTTCTCCTCAACTTTGGTGCCTGATGTCTTAAGAAGAATAAATGCATCATTTGCTGTTGCAAAAGGAGTTACTCTTCTTGTCAGTGGGTAGTACAGAAATTCTGAGGTGAAAGAAAATGCTGGAGGCTCACGCCTATAGTCTTAGTTACCCATTGAGCTGACATTTGAATTGTGGTTGAAAGCTAGCCTGTGCATACAAATCTGTTAGAATCTTTTCTAAAATTAACCCCAACTCCCAAACATCTACAAGTGGAGCTATGGGTTATGTGGTAGAGCATAAGCTTCCAGCTAATACAAAAGCTCATGGACAGCACCAAGGCCCAGACTGAAAGCCCCAAGACTGGTACACCTACAGTGACAGACTAAAAATAATGAAAATAATAAATGAATATTTGAAATTCTTGGCAGAGTGAGAGAGCACAGCACATGACTACAAAAACACTGATGAGCATCAAAGACACTAATCTAATTTTGAAGTTGGTACCAATTCCAAAAACAAGATACGACAAAAATCGAAGGCTGAGTTGGGCCCAGTGGGTCCCTGGCTCATCCCTACTAAGACTCTGAGTCTGCTGAGTGGACCTGACATTCAGCAAGCTGAATCCAGACTCTGTGGAGTGAGTCTGTCACTCCCACTCAGCTGCATAACTCCCTACAGTACAGTATGAGAGTACTATCAGACACCAGCTGGGCTGTCCAAGGACCTCACCCCCGCCAACCACACACAGGCAGACCACATACCATGTAGAATCCTACCAAAGCCAGACTAAATGCCATGGTGAGTGGTTTCCCTCAAACACAGCCCTACAGAACAGAGCCTCAAGGTGTCATCGCAGCTGTGGAGGTCGTAGATGGGATACCAAGTGCATGCCCACCCCAAAATCTCCACTGTTCCAGATGGATAGATGGGCAGAATGCAGAAAACATGAAGACATAACATAAGACAGAGACTCACTTCTGGAACATTTCTGAGTGAATCAGGAAATGATTTTTTATGGCTTGTCTGGCCTCCATGAGCTGGCTGTCAGAGTGTTGAATAGACCAAGGGTTCCTATAACATCTCAGTGGGTAGCTCCCTTGTGTGTATTACCATTCCTTGGCAGCCAGCACCCCGAAGCCATCTGCCAGTGGCTCTGAAGAACCCAAATGTCAACACCAAAAGGCAGATATAACAGACAAATATCCAGAGGTACTTTACATGTATGTCCCACATGACCCGAATGACTCTTTGAGAAAGTCCCACATGGCTTCTCAATGGAGCATCATATTATTTTGCAAAGCAGCCCCAGATGGCCTCTCAAGGAGTCCCCAATGACTTCTCAAAGAAGTCCCACATGGCTTTTCAAGGAAGCCCCAGGAGGCACCATTGATGTCTCATCCTGTCTTGCCCCAGACCCTGGAAGTAACTTTGCAGACAGCCTTGCACTGAGTCCTCCAGATGCTGGCCTGTCCAGCCCAGAAAGCTTCACAGGGAAGCCCCAGATGACTTCTAGGGCAGGATATGAAGATGTCCACTGTTCTGACATTCCCCTACCTTGAAATCCATTCGCCTGTCTCCTTTCTTCCCTGAGAAACAAGTCAAAATTGGACCTGCAGGACCTCTTCCCACGTGGGGCACTGGAGGAAGGACAGGGACACAGACCTGGCTTCAGCTTTCAGTAGCAGAGCACAGGCAGCAGAGCAGAGGCCTGGTAGAGTGTGCCAGGCCTAGATATGCCATGGGCTGTGTGCATGTACTCTGCCCAGAATTTTACATATTCATTTATTTATTATTTTCATTATTTTTTTGTCTGTCAGTGTATGTGTGTCAATCAGTGGGCTTTCAATCTGGTCCTTGTAGTGCTCTCCATGAGCTTTTTGTATTGTCCGGTGGCTGGCGCTCTACCATGTGACCCACAGCTCCACTTGTAGATGGTTGGGCATTAATTGTAGAAAAGATTCTTACTGACTTTTATGCACAGTATAGCTTTCAACTACAATTCAAACCTCAGCACGCTGGTTAGCTAGGACTATGGGCATGAAACTCCAATACCTGCTTCAGCTCAGAATTTCTGTGGTACCCACTGACAAGAAGAGCAACTCTGTTTTCAACCGTGAATTATATGTTTATTCTTCATGAGATCAGGCATCAAGGCTTAGGAGACAAAGTCAGGAAGGGAACAGGTTACATGCATTTTGACAGTCAAAGAGAAGGAAAGATGGGGGATTCCATTGCCCAGGACCTGGTGCATGCATTAGGAACAGGGAAGGGGGGTGCCAGGCCACTAGGCTTAACCCCAGCCTTCAAGGCAAGGACAATTTGGGGTCATTTCATTTCCTGTCAGCAACTTACCATCATCTGAATTCAACATACTAGCTTTTAATGATGTGAAACACATTCTTGGGGTTCATACTGAGAATTTGCCAGACACATCTGCAGGGCCATGTTCTCCAAGGACAGGTGCAGCCATGCACTCATTCCATGATGCCACAAGTTTTTTCAGCTTTGCAGCCAGGTATTTCCTTGAGTATAATATGGTGGAAGTTGATAGTGACAGAGTAATCTGTCCAATCATAATTTACAATGATATCTTATTTAATTAGCCTTGTATTAGAGAAGTGTGTTCAAATTCAGTTTCTGGAACTTTTAGTTTTGAAATAGAGATACAATAGAAATAATTTTCTTTTTGGTAGATGTATAATGGACTATGGCCAGTCAAGAACCTGTAATTTATAATTCCCCACCTTTAAGCAAAAAAGGAGAGACTTATTCACTGGGGGAAGGGAGAAGGCTGAGACTTTCCCAGTGAAATAAGATGGATCAAAGAGAGAATCACGTGTGCCATCATGACTGGAATGGAGCCAGTGGTGTCCAGACAGGACAGCAGCAGCAGCACAGGGACCGGCCCCATGGACACCAGGCTCTTCATGTGCATCATCATTAGAGAATACAACAACGCCAACCACGAGGAGGTGCGAAGATGCTACAAGCTGTGCCTCCAGGTCTTCTGTCATTCTTGACCAGGGAGCAGGACACTGAAGCACTAGGGTCGGTGCCTTGGGGTTCAGGAAGGGCCATGCCAGCTGACAAGGCTGCCCCCCAGGGACCACGTGGATGTGCTCCAGGCATGGAGGTTAGAGTAAGTGAGGCACAATGTACCCAGTGCAGCCCTGCAGCTGTGTGGCCTATGGATTGAGAAGCAAGTCACAAGGTCCTGGTCCCGAAGGTGGAGGGATTTCAAATGGTGTCTCTTCCTGTCCACAGGATCGCCTCTACTTGCTGTGAGAGAAATCTATAGACAATTGGGGCTTGTTAGTTCTACTTTCCAGAAGTTTGCACAGTCAAAAGGGTCCCAGTAATTCAAGTGAGGACAATACTATGGCAACTTTGGAGGCCATGGGGAGTTCACAGACAAACTGTCCCTGCAGCTGAGGGCTTCCATGTCCAGAGCACACATTCATAATAAGGACCCTGCAGGAGGCCCAGACTCCAGCGCTGTGTTGCAGCCTCCACTGGTAGCCAGGCTCCTTTCTCCTCTAGAGGATGGAGTGGGGGCAGGAAAACCAGGACACATGGTCTTTTTGAGTTTATGTAGTATGTATGGGGCGAGATCAGGAGAGTTCTTTACATTAGATATACCCCACACAAAGTTCTAAGTCACTTCTTGAATGCAAAGGTGATGGGGAAACACACTGTCTTGCAGGCCTCTCAGGCAGCACAGAACTGGTAAGCTATGAGCAGGCCTCTGATGCTCCAGCCTGTCAACTAAGATGCGGAAATGGCTAACAGCTCAATGGTGGGGTAGAAAAGCCAGAAGCAGCCTGAATAGAAAACCTGGCGGACTGCACCTCAACTGAACCTTGAATGTATTAGATTAGTGGCTTGGTTCAAGTGGTAAAGCATAAAGTCTAAGAAAGCAAGAGAGTAAAAATCAAGTACAGAAGTCTACCACCTGTACCAGAATTCCACAAAAGGGTATTTGCAAGTATTAACTTATTATTGCTATTAGGATGGAGGCAGGACTATTTGTGGTTATAGTGTATGGATCAGGGGATGGTACCCAGAAAGAAAGGTTCAGAAGGATGGATATGAGCTTGAAGCACAGCAGCAGTAGCTCTCTGCTACCAGATTTAGTACTAAGCACCTACTGTGACTGTGAGAGCTCTCTGCATCTGCCCACAGTGGGAAGTGCTCTCCTCCATGAATCCCAGGCCCACAGAGCTGAGGTGTTTACCTGAGCAGGTGATGGCAGAGTCAGGATGGGAGTGTGGCAGTCCTGCTTCACAGCCTTCCCCGCTGGCTGGGGCTGCAGCTGGACCAGGGAAATCAGCAGCCTCCTGTAGTCTGCAAAGAATGGTTTACTAGGCTTGAGACAGGGGGACACTTTTAAAGGGCTTTGGAGATGAGGACGTGACTGTGACTGGGAAGGACGTGTGGAACAAACAGTAATTTCCACAGATATGTATCTGCAGGTGGTGGAGAAGGCAGCCTGGAGGTGTTCCCTGGCAGAGAGATAGCTGGAGAATTGTGCTGTGGGCAGGGAACCTGTGCTGGAATCACAGAGGAAGGCAGACAAGGGAAGAAGTCCACAGGACTGGGGTGGTGTGAGGAGGGAGGACAGGAAGGAGACATGACACATGTCCTCATGGTAGGGACTTGATGGTTCATTTGGGGTCCACAGCAGCTCTGGGTGGCTGGAACACAATGCGGGAAGGATAGTGCTTCACCACCTTTTCTCACATTCAAAAGATGACTGTATAGGAATCACGCTAGTGCTGAGACAGAAGCTCAAGAAGTCACAGTAGGCTGTGAGTGGTACTGGAGAACTTTCTTGATGTAAGAAGAAGGGAGCAGACTGATGAGGAAGGGATTCAAAGCCTGTAAACTCCCTACTCCAGAGGCTGATTTATGGAGATTACATATGGATTTATTTTTTGAGAACTGGAATTGAACTTGGTATCTGATAATTTAGCTGAGTGGCTAACGCTCTACCAAATGTCCATGCCTCCCACTCTAGAAAGATTACAATTGGATGTGACCTCAGAGGAATTGTTCCCTAAAGTTCATCTCTAAATAATCAGCTCATCATTGCAACGTATATAACTCAGGTTACCAATCTCAGATACATACACATAAAACTCAGTTCAAAATCAATAACATAACGTGGAACAAGGCCATACTACTATCATGGCTGTGCTCCATGTGCCACCTGGGTACAGGTGAGAGGACACATTGTCATTCCTTTGTGCACAGACAGAAGAAAGTAAAGATAAGCAGGCTGGGATGCTGCTGGGTCCTGAGAAGGAAGGCCATGGTGCTGCTCAGATCCTGGGACCTGAGCCACACCCTTGCTCTGGGGATGGAGACCCTGTGGGTGGATGGACCACAGGAGCACAGGACCTGAGCTGGGACCCAAGCTGGGGAGGCTGAGAGCAGAGGAAGGAGGCCATCTGTGGGAATCAGAGGCTGGCAGAATGGGAGGAGCTGTGCTGAAAATAAGAGTCAGATTCAGTTTGCCAGTGACACCTGGGCAGCCCATGTACAGAGTTAAATCAGCTTGACAGCACATGTTTATGTGCTCAGAACCTTGGGAGATATGTGAGTTGGAGTTCACCATACATGGTGGCTATACAGGCACGAGACAAGCACACTGAAACTGTGGGAAATAAGTGAGCACACAAGGTTGGGCTCTGATGAGATGCTGCTTTTGCTCACAACCTCTCAATGCATTGTTCAGCCTGCCTACCTTAGATTGACTCATTCTTTCAACCCCTATTCTATGGCAGAAGACAGCCTCACACTGGTGAATTACCCCTGTAATCCAAAGACAACTATTCTGGTGTAAGAAAGTCTGTAAGAGTCTGATTTCCAATTAGCCACCAATTGCCAGATTAGCTGTGACTCCCATTGTAAAGTGCTAGCTTCTGGCAGTTACAGGCCTGCTATGTCCCTCATCCTGTGTGGTGGCCCTCAAGAGGCAGGGAATAGGGGACTGTAGGCCTGGTTTGGTCCTCTAGCAATCTGGCTAACGGGAAGGCTCTGTGTCTGGTTCAGACATGTGGCTGGCCTTGGCAATGTAGACAATTGTAAGGCCCTCTTGTCTAAAATTGGATGAAAGACAGAGTCAGGCCATTTCAGTTCCAGATGACCCCAACCCAGCCTTCCTCCAACTGAACTTATCTAAAAGTCTGTGCTGTTGTTAAATCTTGCATATAATTTCCAGTTAGGATTAACCCATTGTTTTTAATGACATCTAATCCAGACAACCACTTGCTAAACAGGCTAAGGTTATAGGTTCCTGGCTAAGAAGGGTCAGTGTCCACTGGGTCAGATTGCAGAAGTTACAGAAGATCATGATGTTCACCCCTCAATCCCCTTTCAGATCAAGGGACCAGAGTCATTACTTTTTGGAAAGTGAGGCAGGATAAATTTAAAGGAAGAGGCATGGAAAACTGTGGTAACAAGTGTGCAGGTGTAGACACTGTCCTTGTAAAAATCAGGTTACAGGCTGAAGCCTTCTGTGTCTGTCTATACCTGGTTATTTGTCACGCTGCTAAATTGTCCCTGGGCCTCTGTCTAAAACTGTGTTGAAACCCAGTGGGGCCTCAGCCTAACAAGCTGATCTTTAGCCAGTCTATGTCCAAATTTGCAGCAAATGCAGAAGGAGATGTGACAATCAATTGAAGGTACTGGGAGACAGTAATTCAGTCCAGAGCAGATCCATGCCATCTCTTCCAACCTGGAGATTCCATTTGGAAAAATTTCAAGGACAGTGTGATATTATCAGCGGGACCTGTCACCTTCCCTAGGGGGCGTTTAGGATTTGCTCCAAAAGAAGGACCTAAAATTCAATTATTTGCGTAGATATACACACCAGTGGGGAATGTGAGGATGCCACGCCTACTCCAGTGGAGTCTGCTCAGCATGGGAAACCAGCTTTCAGACCTGAGAATGAGGCTTCAGAGACCTATCTCTGAGTATTGGGACTTCACCAAAGTCTACCTCAGAGAATAGGGCTTCTAAGAGGCCTACTCCTGGAAAGGCTGGCAAACACCTGGGAAAGATGTGTTTCTGCTTTTCTTTTCTCCACTGTATAAGAGTGCCTATTAATCTTTTACTGTTCCTGCTGCTCATTGTGCTTACTCATGCTCAACGTTCCCTTATTCAAGGCTCTTTCTTAAGAGTGTTGACGACTCCAACATCTGATGAGTGTCTTAAAAATATGACTAACTCACCAGAGTTAAGTGCTACCCTAAAAGCCCCTCTTATGGAGGCTAGTAGACAAGTCATAAACAAATATAAAAGTATTGAGGGTTTCACGACGCCACTTCAGCAGAAGGAATTGTTTGTAAGGGATTTACAAGAAGCTGTAGGGTCGGCTAGAACAGAAAGAGTGTATGGCAATTGCTGGGAGAACTACTTAGGAGAAAGAACTTCCTGTTACTCTCTTTCATTTACTAAGAGACTTGCTAGATCTAGGCCTCCGTGGTTCTTACTATTAAAGAAGGAACAGGAAAGATCTTATGAGATAGTTAAGGCCTCTATAAAAATAGGTAATGGTTAATTGGTGACAAACATCGAAACCCATTGTATTTCTTAGAGAAAAGCCGGAAACAAGTGCCTATCACGTGACCAGCTGGTGACCACCCACAAATGAAGCCATACAGCAAGATTGTGTAATCTTTTGCCCTTTCTCATGAAGAATTTTGCTATAAAAGTTTGTTATTGTCTGCATTATATCGCACTCAGCATCCACTCCTCTTGTGTGTGACTTGTCTGTTTGCCATCTCCCCACCTATTCCAGTTCGTCCCCTAGGTGTCCTCCATTGTCCCGACAGAGCGGGTCCTCAGCATGAGAACCTGAGAGGCAGGAAGTCCTGTCCCACACTAATATCACTACCAAGCATGCCAGGCCAATGGGGGATGGGCATGAAAGGGCGGTCTGTCGGTGGCCAGTGGATATGGATTAGAGCAGTTCTAGGAGGGTGATAGAGGAGGGGAGACAGTAAGAGACACATGGCAAGAGACATGCTTCACAGAGTGAAGCAATGCCCAGGGACTTGTCAAGCCTGAGGAGAGCCCGGGAAGTCTTGAGGCATCAACTGTGCTGATAGTGAGGCTCAGAAGAGCCTGGCCTGCTTGAGGAGAGTCCAGGCTGGAGGAGAGGCCCATGGAGGTCCAGGCAAGTGGAGAGGCCTGGGTAGAGCTGAGAGTTCTGTGGAGGGCTGAGAGGCTAGCAGAGAGTTGGAGAGGCCTGTGGAGAGGTAGAGAGGCTCATAGAGAATCAGAGAGGCCTGCAGAGAGTTGTAGAGGCCTACATAGATTTGAAAGGCCCACAGAGATAGAGGGGTCTGCAGGGAGCCGAGAAGCCTGTGGAGAGATGGAGTGGTATGGCTTGTAAGGTTCTGGATAGAGGAAGGAGAACATTGGGAGACATGGCAATGTGCCCGGTGACTGAGCACGTACAACATTGCCATGTTTAGTTAGTCATTCCATAAACAGCCTGAGCTCCTGCAGAAGCCACTGGCTCAGAAGGGCTTCAGGGTTCATTCATTCCACAGCTATGTGTGGGCTTTGCACATTGCAGCAAGGTAGACCTGAGAGAGACACAACAGCTTATCACCTTCAATGTCCTAAAGGATTCCAGTAAGACAAAGCTACTAGACAAGCTGTAGGGCACATGGATGGAGTAGAAGGAGCTATAGGAAGGTCAAATAAAAGGAAAAAAGACTTGCCCCCTTGGAGCTTGCAGCTGATCCTAGTACTGAAGTATCAGGGAAGAGACCAAGTAATAAACTTCCTTTGTCACCTGGAACCGTGTCTCTGGGATTTTCTCATTTGAAGGGTACTACAGAGGGAAGGGTGTGCAGTGCTGTCTTTAGGGCTTATGTCTGTCAATGATTCTACTCAGAAGGTTGAGATCTGGAGAAGTAAAATTCATAGGTAACCTAAGACTGAAATGTACAGGGACTCCTTGTCTAGGTCACTGCTAAAGACTCTCCTGAAAGGGAGACTTAGTGTTAGAGCACCTGTCTAGCAAGTGAGAGGCCCTGGGTTCAAACTCCAGTTCCAAAAAAGGAACTAAAACAAGGGTCACTGATTTGCATTAGCACCCTAGGAACCACGGCCTAACTCCAGTCAACTAGCCTGACACAAGCCTGGTGCCATACTTTAATAAAAATTACAAATGGACATTACTTGTATTTCACTAGAAGGTCAGAACACAGAAAGAAAACACCACAGGTTTTGCAACCAGTTTTTAGTACAAAATCCCATGCCCACCATGGGTGGCCAAGTTCACGAGCAGTGC
Organism: Dipodomys ordii; assembly: GCF_000151885.1. Lineage (NCBI taxonomy): Eukaryota > Metazoa > Chordata > Mammalia > Rodentia > Heteromyidae > Dipodomys > Dipodomys ordii. The sequence goes on along the minus strand of NW_012267708.1, from coordinate 154,600 downwards.
CCACCACTGCATTCCTCCCCTGAGGCAGTGCCACTGGTCCATTTCCTGCCCAGCTCCCTCTACTCCACCCTGTGCCCTACAGCTTGTCCAGTAGCTTTGTTTTACTGCAATCCTTTTGGACCTTGAAGGTGATAAGCTGTTGTGTCTCTCTCAGGTCTATCTTGCTGCAAGGTGCAGAGCCCACACATAGCTGTGGAATGAATGAACCCTGAAGCCCTTCTGAACCAGTGGCTCCTACAGGAGCTCAGTCTGAGTTTGGGGAATGACTATCTAACATGGCTATGTTGTACGTGCTCAGACATCTGGCACCCTGCAATGTCTGCTTAAACCCCATGAACTCCTTCCTCTACAAAGAACCTTCCAGGCTTCCCAGGAGCCAAGATCCAAATGCAGCTCAATACTTGTCTTTTGAACTTTTTATTTCTCTGATGTTGAGGCTCAAATCCAGTGCTCTACCAGTGAGATACATCCCTGTGCACAGAACTTTTTGGATATGTCTCTTAAAGCAGACATGTTTTGTTTCCAATTTTCTTTTTTTTTTCTTTTGTCCATTTTTTCTTCTTCTAATCCTGCAGCCATGTCTTGGCTAGGAATCAGTCCTTTTGATTTTGTACTCAAGGTTAGTACTTTGCATCCGAAGTCACAGCTAATCTGGCCTTTCATGGTTAATTGAAAATCAGAGTCTCATGGACATTCTGCCCAAGAATAGTGATGCTTGGATTACAGACATCATTCACTAGCATGAGGCTGTTTCCTGCCAACTTAAAGTGGTTGTAAGGACAAACCAATCTAAGGCATTCACAATGAGCAAAGCAGTGAGAGGTTGGTGAGCAGAATCAGTATCTCATGAGAGCCCAGCCACATTGTCTCATTCATCTGACACAGTCTCAATGTGCTTGTCTCATGCCTGTCTAGCTACCATGCATGGTAATCCCCAAATCAAGTATCTCCCAACGGACTGGTCACAAAAATATGTTCTGTCATGCAGATTTAACTCTGCAGATTTGCTGCCCATGTGTCACCTGATCACTGACTCTGACTCTCCTTTCCAATGAAGCCCCTCTCTCCCTCCCTGCCTCTGATCCCCATAGCTGGTCTCCTTCCTCTGCTCTCAGCCTCCCCAGTCCAGGTTTCAGTTCAGGTCCTGTGGTCCAGTGGTCTGTCCACCCACAATGTCTCCATCCCCAGAGTCCCAGTATGGCTCAGGGCCCCGGGTCTGAGTAGCGCCATGGGCCTTCCTTCTAAGGACACAGCAGCATCCTGGCCTGCCTCTCTTTACGTCCTTCATGCTGTGCACAAAGGTAGACACTGTATGTCCTCTCACCTGTCCCCAAATGGCACATGGACGACAGCCATTATAGTACTGCAGTACATATATCTTCTATGGCCTCCTTCCTACTTTATGTTTTCCTTTGTTGTGGGTCAGGAATAGAGTTTGAACTCAGTTTCATGTGTATGTGTCTGAATTTTGTATCCTGTGTTATGTATCTTGCAATGATCAGCTTCTTATTTCAAGAAGAAGATTAAGGAACTGTTCCTCTAGGGTTCACATTGAAGTGTAACCTTTCTAGCTCGGGAGGTGTGACATATTTGGTAAAGCACTAGCCACTGAGCTAAACTATCACGTACGAAGTTCAAGTTACACTCTAAAACAAAAAAAAAATTGTAACCTCCAGATTTTGGAGTTTACATGCCTGGAACTCAATATTCATCACACTACTTCCTTCTGCCCACATGAAGAAAATTCTCCAGTGCCAAGCACAGCCCACTGATTTCTTGAGATTCTGTCTAGCTCAAATCCTGTACACTCATCATTTGAAGATTTGATACATGGAAAAGTACTGTCCTTCCCTCACTGAGTTCCTGCCACCCACAGCTGCTGTGGACCCCAAATAGCCCTTTAGTTCCGCAACCTGAGGACACGTGGCATGTGTCATTTCTGTCCTCTCTCTTCCCCTGAACCCCATGCTATTCACTTCTTCCCTTGCCTGTTTTTCTCTGTGATTTCAACACAGTTTCTCTGCCCTGGTCAGGACTGTAGTCTTCCCACAGCAAGCAAAATGGTCCAGCTATCTTTCAGCCAGGGAACAGCCCTAGGCACCTCTTCCACTACCTGTACACCCACTTCTGTGGAAATTCCTGTTTGTTCCACACATCTTCCCTGGTCACAGTCACGTCTCCATCTTCAAAACCATTTAAAAGATCCTCAGTCTCAGGTCCAGTGTCTTATTCCTCACAGACTAGAAGAGGCTTTGGAATTCCCTTGTCCAAAGTCGGCCTCAGCCAGTGGGGAAGGCTCTGAAGCAGGACTGCCACTCTCCCATCCTGACTCTGTCACCATCTGCTCAGGTAAGCACCTCAGATCTGTGGGCCTGGGAATCACAAAGAAAACACTTCCTACTATGGGCAGATTCAGTGAGCTTTCATAGTCTGAGTGGGCGCTCAGTAATAAGTCTGGATGCAGACAGCTACTGCTGCTGTGTGTTCCAGCTGTCCATTCCTATTCATCTTTCTGAACCGTTCTTTGTAGGGTACCATCCCCTGATCTATATACAAAAGTACAGACAGTCCCTCCCTGACTCTAATTATAATAATAGCTTAAAACTTACAGATACCTTTCTATGGAATACTGGTATAGTTAGCATTCTGATACTTGATCTTTCACACTTCCTTTCTTACATTTTGTACTCTACCACATGAACCAAGCTTCCAATCTAACACATTCAAGGTTCAGTTGAGATGGAGTCTCCCAGACTTTCTATCCAGGCTGCTTCTGGCTTTTCAACCCCATCGCTGAGCTCTCAGCCAATTGAATAGCTTGGTTGACTGGCTGGAGCTTCAGGGGTCTGCTCACAACTTACCAGTGCCATGAAGCCCTGGACCTGCAAGACAGTGTGTTGCCCTTGTCACCTCTGCATTCAAGGAGGGACCCAGAACTTCAAGTAGGGAACATCTAAAGAAAAGAACTCTCGTGATCTTGAACCCCGCAATACATGCTCCATAAACAGCAACAAGACCATGTGTCTTGGTTTTCCTGCTACTTCTTCCCTCCCTTCCACCCCTGCACTCTATCATCTAGAGAAGGGACCAGCCTTGTTACAAGTGGCACTGGAAGCTCAGTACTGGAATCTGACCCACCTGCAGGTTCCTTGATCTGTCCTTTGGATATAGTTCAGAAGCTCTCAGCTTCAGGGACTATTGCCTGTGACCTCCCCATGACCTCGGAACTTGCCATGGTACTGACCCTCACTTGGCTTACAGGGACCCTTATCCCTGTGTAAGAGTCTAGAAAGTAGAACTAACAATCCCCAATTGTGTATAGATTCCATCACAGCAAGTGGAGGAGATCCTGTGGATAGGAAAGACGCCAGGTGAAATCCCTCCAACTAGGGTACCAGGACCTTGACACCTGTTTCTCATTCCACAGGACACACTGCAGCAGAACTGCACTAGGAACAGTTTGCCTCCCCTCACACTAACCTCCATGCCTGGAGCACATCCACATGGTCCCTGGAGGACAGCCCTGTCAGCCGGCATGGACCCTCCTGAACCCCAAGACACCGACCCCAATACTTCAGTGTCCAGCTCCTTCGTCATGGCTGTCAGAAGACCTGGAGGCACAGCTTCGAGCATCATCCCAGCATTTTTTGGTTTGCCTTGCTGTATTCTCTAATGATGGCGCAAAGGTGGAGCCTGGTGACCATGGTGACGTCCCTGTGCTGCTGCTGCTGTCCTGTCTGGACACCACTGGCTCTGTTCCTGTCAGTGATGCCACAGGTGATTCTCCTTATGATCCATCTCATTTCCCTGGGAGAGTCTCAGACTTCCTATTCCCCATGTGAACAAATCTCTTCTTTTTTTGGCTCAATTTGTGGATTATAAATTACAGGCTCTTGATTGTCCATAGTCTGTTATACATCTACACAAAAGAAAGTTCTTCTTACAATATCTCTTCTTCAAAGATTAAAAATTCCAGAAAATGAGTTCATACACACCTTTTTCATATCAGGAAAACTAAACATGACATCATTGTAAAGTACAATAGGACAGATCAACTTCCAGGATATTATGCTAAAGGAAATTGCTGTCTATAAAGCTGAGAAACTGATGGAGTTATGCAGTAAGTGTATGGCTGCACCTCTTCTTGGATGTTGTGGCCCTGCAGATGTGTCTGGAATATTCTCAGGGTCAAACCAAAGAACGTAGATAAGATCATTAAAAGCCAGTTTGTTAGAATCAGTGGTGGGAGGATGCTGACAGGAAATGAAATGACCCCAAATTGCCCCTGCCATGAAGGATGGGGTTCAACATAGAGGCCTGGCACCCCCTCTTCCCTGTTCCTCATGCCTGCACGAGCTCCTGGGCAACGGTTTCACTCATCTTTCTTCTCTATGACTGTGAAAATGCTTTTAACCTGTTCCTTTCCTGACTTTTCTCCTCACGTTGGTGCCTCATCTCTGAAGAATAAATGCATCATTTGCTGCTGCAATCAGAGTTGCTCTTCTTGTCAGTGGGTAGCACAGAAATTCTGAACTGAAAGAAGATACTGGAGGCTCAAGCCTATAGTCTTAGTTATGCAGAGGGCTGACGTTTGAATTGTGGTTGAAAGCTAGGCTGTGCATACAAGTCTATTAGAATCTTTTCTAAAATTGACCCCCAAATATCTACAAGTGGAGCTATGTGTTACATGGTGGAGTACAAGCTTAGAGCTAATACAAAAAGCTCATGGACAGCTCCAAGGCCCAGATTAAAAGCCCCAGGACTGGTATACCTACACTGACCGACAAAAAACTAATGAAAAAATGAATGAATATGTGAAATTCTGGGCAGAGAGAGTGAGCACAGTGCATGGCAACAAAAACACTGATGAGCATCAAAGACACTAATCTAATTTTGAAGTTGGTACCAATTCCAAAAACAAGACAAGACAAAAATCGAAGGCTGAGTTGGGGCCCAGAGGGTCCCTGGCTCATCCCTACTAGGACTCTGAGTCTGCTGAGTGGACCTGCCGCTCAGCAAGCTGAACCCAGAGTCTGTGGAGTGAGCCTGCCACTCCCACTCAGCTGGCAGAACTCCCTGCTGTACATTATGAGAGTACGATCAGACACCAAGTGGGCTGTCCAGGGACAGCCCCCATCCACACACAGGCAGACCAGATACCAGGTAGAATCCTACCAAAGCCAGACTAAATGCCATAGTGAGTGGTTTCCCTCAAACACAGCCCTACAGGACAGAGCCTCAAGGTGTCATCGCACCTGTGGAGGTCGTAGATGGGATACCAAGTGCATGCCCACCCCATAGTCTCCACTGTTCCAGATGGATAGATGGGCAGAATACAGAAAACATGAAGACATAACATAAGACAGAGACTCACTTCGGGAAGATTTCTGAGTGACTCTGAAAATGTTCTTTTATGGCATGTCAGTCATCCACAAGCTGGCTGTCAGTGGCAGATAGACCAAGCCTCCCTGAAACGTCTCAGTGGGTAGCTCCCCTGGGAGTATTTCCATTCCTTGGCAGCCAGCACCCAGAGACCATCTGCCAGTGGCTCCAAGGAACCCAAATGTCAACACCAAAAGACAGATATAACAGACAAATGACCAGAGACACGTAACACATATATCTCCTATGACCCACATGACCCTTTGAGAAAGTCCCAGATGGCTTCTCAAGGATCTCCACATGATTTTGCAAAGCAGACCCAGATGGACTCTCAAGGAGTCCCAGAGGACTTCTCAAAGAAGTCCAACATGGCTTCTCATAGAAGCCCCAGGAGGAAAAATTGACGTCTCATCCTGTCTTGCCCCAGACTCTGGAAGGAACTTTGCATCTAGCCTTCCACTGAGTCCTCCAGATTGTGGCCTGTCCAGCCCAGATGGCTTCATAGAGAAGCCCCAGATGACTTCTTAAAGAAGTCATAAGTTACCCCTCTCCCAGGTGACCTCTCCACGAAGTGCCAGATGACTTCCTGAGGAGGTCCCAGATGGCTTCTCAAGGAAGCCCCAGGAGGCATGGACAACATCTTTTCCTGCCATTAGACATGGGATATATATGTTGTGTCCAGCTTTCTACTGAGCCTCCCCAGATTCAGGCCTACACAGACTCAGCCCTGGAGTGTTTCAAAATGCCTCCTGTCCACCTTGATCCTCAGGAGACAGATGCTCAAGACAGCTCTTTCCCCTGATGGCTGAGACACTCATCTATGAGGGGGATTCCCTGGAGCCAAGGCCTGATGCCATCCAGATGGATCTTCTCATTGGGGTCTCCATATGTAATAAGCTACTTGCAAGAACATCCACGGAGTCATGATTAAAGTTGACAAAGGAGTATGATTACTTGGTCTGTCCTAGGTTACCTCAGTGTCAGGAGCAGCTCCAAACTCCAAGGGGACATTTGTTTTATGGTTTTCCTCCTTCGTACAAGCCTTGACTCTCCACTCTCCCCAGACCTGTGCCCTCTCCAGAGGCTTCTCCACCTCTCTGTGGGCCTCTCAGACTCACTGCCAGTCTCTTAGACTCTCTGTGGGCCTCTGTGATCTCTATAGGCTTCTCCATTTCTCTGTAGACCTCGTTGTTCTATGCATGTCTCTCTCACTGTCTGAAGGCCTTTTGACTCTTCTGCAGGCCTCTGGCTCTTTACAGGCCTCTCCTTTCTTCCTCAGAATTCTTGGATCTTCTCCGGTCTCTTTTCTGACCTGGTCATCCATGGGTCTGTATATCAGTCCTGGTCACCCCTTAGGCTGGCTGAGGCCCTCCTGAAGCCTAAGGGAACCTGCATGCGTCTTGGCATGTGTTTTTGCCCTGTGTCCTTTGTGACATCTTCCCTTCACTATCACCTTCCCAGAAGCCCTCCAATCCATATCCACTAGCCACCCACTAAACTTCTCTTACACCCTCTATCTCCCCCCTTGTCACCCCCGGAGGCATGGCATGTGTGACAGTGATATCTGTTTGAGAAGAAATTCCCGCCCCTCAATGTCTCATACCCCTCCTCAGTGTCTACTGTTCACTGATGAATTTGCTGTCCTGCGATTTTTCTTATCCTAATCTGTCAGGTAGTGGGAGCTGTGGTGGGGTCCTGTGCCTGGCTCTCCTAACGCTTAAACACATCAACAATCAGTGCTAACTCTAAGATGAGCATTGTTCCTAAGTGGACACGCCCACTTTCTTCACTCATTCTGTGCATAAACTCAGTGCCCAGGATCACTTGGGACATTGTGATTAACCACCAATAAAAAAAACAAGTAGAAAGACTGACTTGTGTATCAGAGCAACTGCCTGGCAATTGAGTAGCCCTTACACTGAAACCCCAGAACCACCATAGAGATAGAGACCAAGTTGTCCCCGAACATATTGATCTCTGGGAAACAACTTACCTAGCTGGCGTACACCTGTGTGATCTCAGACCTAAAATCACAGAGAGATCCTGTGGCTCTGATGACTCGTGCCTGTAATCCCAGATACTCAGGAGGCTATGATCTGAGGATCCAGGTTCACAGCCTATCCAGGCAGATTCATCTGTGAGACAGTTTACTCTAATTAACTACCAAAGAGCACCAGAAGTGGATCTGAGGCTCAAGTGGTAGAGAGCACATCTTGGGAAAAATCAAAGATTGTACCCAGGCCCTGAGTTAGAAGCCATGGTATTCCAGAGAGGCCCTGAATGTCTGGGTTCTCTCTGCATCTCGGTTTCTCCTGGCCACACTGGGGATGGAACAGGGGCCTCTCATCATCTGGGACTCTCTCAGTTCTTGTGGAGATAGGAGTTCATCAGCAAGCCCACCCAGTGACCTCAAATCTTCTGATAACCTCAGAAGCACTAACCACCTCTCTACACACACCCTAGTAGAAGCTTTTCTGGGCAGGCTTTTTCCCAGCTCATGGTCAGGGGTAGTAATGTGCATGACACGGGGTTTGGGTGTGTGAGGAGAAAGCAAGGACTGAGTTGGGTCAAGTCCCAAGTTCAGCCCACTTCTAGGGCAGGATATGAAGATGTCCACTGTTCTTACATTCTCCTATCTTGAAATCCATTCCCCTTTCTTCCCTGAGAAACAAGTCAAAATTGGACCGGCAGGTTCTCTTCCCACTTGGGGCACTGGAGAAGGACAGGGACACAGACCTGGCTTCAGCTTTCAGTAGCAGAGCACAGGCCTGGTAGAGTGTGCCAGGACTAGATATGCCATGGGGTGTGTGCATGTACTCTGCCCAGAATTTTACATATTCATTTATTTATTTATTATTTTCATTATTTTAGTCTGTCAGTGTTTGTGTGTCTATGTGTGTGCATTCAATCTGGTCCTTAGAGTGCTGTCCTTGAGCTTTTTGTATTGTCCGGTGGTTGGCGCTCTACCACATGACCCACATCTCCACTTGTAGATGTTTGGGGATTAATTGTAGAAAATATTCATACTGACTTGTATGCACAGGATAGCTTTCAACCACAATTCAAATCTCAGCATGCTGGTTAGACTTGAGCCTCCAGTACCTTCTTTCAGCTCAGAATTTCTGTGCTACCCACTGACAAGAAGAGCAACTCTGTTTTCAACAGCAAATTATATGTTTATTCTTCATGAGATCAGGCACCAAGGCTTAGGAGACAAAGTCAGGAAGGGAACAGGTTACATGCATTGTGACACTCAAAGAGAAGGAAAGATTGGGGAATCCATTGGCCAGGACCTGGTGCATGCATTAGGAACAGGGAAGGGGGGTGCCAGGCCATTAGGCTTAACCCCAGTCTTCAAGGCAAGGACAATTTGGGGTCATTTCATTTCCTGTCAGAAACCTACCATCACCTGAATCCAACAAACTAGCTTTTAATGATCTGATATACATTCTTGTGTCGATACTGAGAATTTGCCAGACACATCTGCAGGGCCATGTTCTCCAAGGACAGGTGCAGCCATGCACTCATTCCATGATGCCACAAGTTTTTTCAGCTTTGCAGCCAGGTATTTCCTGGAGCATAATATCTTCAAAGTTGATAGTGAGAGAGTAATCTGTCCTATTGTAGTTTACAACGATGTCTTATTTAATTACCCTGGTATTAGAGAGGTGTGTTCGAATTCAGTTTCTGGAACTTTTAGTGTTGAAATAGAGATATGATAAAAAGGATTTTCTTTTTGGTAGATATATAATGGAGTATGGCAAGCGAAGAACCTGTAATTTATAATTCCCCACCTTTAAACAAAAAAAGGAGAGGATTATTCACTGCAGGGAGGGAGAAGGCTGAGACTTTCCCAGTGAAATAAGATGGATAAAAGAGAGAATAACATATGGCCATTATGACTGGAATGGAGCCAGTGGTGTGCAGACAGCACAGCAGCCAAAGCACAGGGACTGGCCCCATGGACACCAGGCTCTGCGTTTGCATCATCATTAGAGAATTCAACCAAGCCAAGGAGGAATAGGTGATTCGATGGTATAAGCAGTGCCTCCAGGTCTTCTACATTCTTGACCAGGGAGCAGGACAGTGAAGCACTAGGGTTGGTGCCCTTGGGCTCAGGAGGGGCCATGCCAACTGACAGGGCTGTCCTCCAGGGACCACGTGGATGTGCTCCAGGCATGGAGGCTAGAGTAAGTGAGGCACACTGTACCCAGTGCCGCCTGCTGCTGTGTGGCCTGTGGACTGAGAAGCAGGTGACAAGGTCCTGGCCCCCAAGGTGAAGGGATTTCAAGTAGCATCTCTTCCTGTCCATAGGATCGCCTCCACTTGCTGGGAGAGGAATCAATAGACAATGGGGGCTTGTTAGTTCTACTTTCCAGAAGTTTGCACATGCAGAATTGCCCCTCTAATTCAAGTGAGGACAGTACTATGGCAAAGTTGGAGGCCATGGGGAGGTCACAGACAAACTGTCCCTGCAGCTGAGGGCTTCCATGTGCCGAGGACTCAGACATAATAAGGACCCTGCGGGAGGCCCAGACTCCAGCGCTGTGTTGCAGCCTCCACTGGTAGCAAAGCTGCTTTCTCCTCTAGAGGATGGAGTGGGGGCAGGAAAACCAGGACACATGGTCTTTTTGAGTTTATGTAGTATGTATGCAAAGGTGACAGGGGAAACATACTGTCTTGGGGAGCCTCAGACTGCACGGCACTGGTAAGCTGTGAGCAGGCCCCTGAAGCTCCAGCCTGTCAACAAAGCTGCTGAAATTGCTGACAGCTCAAAGATGGGGTTGAAAAGCCAGAAACAGTCTAAATAGAAAATCTGGAGGACTCCACCTCAACTGAACCTTGAATGCATTAGATTAGTGGTTTGGTTCAAGTGGCAAAGCACAAAGTCTAAGAAAGCAAGAGAATAAAATTCATTACCAGAAATCTACCGCCTGTACCAGAATTCCACCAAAGGGTATTTGTAAGTATTAAATTATTATTGCTATTAGGATGGAGGCAGTACTATTTGTGGTTTTAGTATATCGATCAGGAGATGGTACCCTACAAAAAAGTGTTCAGAAGGATGAATATGAGTGGAGAGCTGGAAAGCACAGCAGCAGTAGCTCTCTGCTTCCAGCCCCAGTGCTCAGCGCCCACTCTGACTGTGAGAGCTCACTGCATCTGCCCACAGTGGGAAGTGCTCTCCTCCTGAATCCCAGGCCCACAGAGCTGAGGTACTTACCTGAGCAGGTGATGGCAGAGTCAGGATGGGAGTGTGGCAGTCCTGCTTCACAGTCTTCCCCGCTGGCTGGGTCTGAGGCTGGACAAGGGAATCCTGTGCCTCCTGTGTTCTGCTAAGGATGGCATACTGGACCTGAGACCAGGGCACACTTTTAAAAGGTTGTAGAGATGGGGACGTGACTGTGGCTGCGCAGGACGTGTGGAACAAACAGAAATTTCCACAGATATGTATCTGCAGGTGGTAGAGAAGGCGGCCTGGATCTATTCTGGGCAGAGAGATAGCTGGAGAAATGTGCTGTGGGCAGGGAACCTGTGCTGGAATCACAGAGAAAGGCAGGCAAGGGAAGAAGTCCATAGGGCTGGGGTGGGGTGAGGAGGATGGACAGGAAGGAGACATGCCACAGGTCCTCATGGTAGGGACTTGATGGTTCATTTGAGGTGCACAGCCGCTCTGGGTGGCTGGAACCCAATGAGGGGTGGATAGTGCTTCACCACCTTTTCTCACATTGAAAGGATTACTGTATAGGATTCAAGCTAGTGCTGAGACAGAAGATCAAGAAGTCACAGTAGGCTGTGAGTGGTACTGGAGAACTTTCTTGATGTAAGAATGCAGCAGACTGATGAGGAAGGGATTCAAAGCCTGTAAACTCCCTACTCCAGAGGCAGATTTATGGAGATTACATCTGGATTTTTTTTAAGAATTAGAATTGAACTTTGTACCTGATATTTTAGCTGAGTGGCTAAAGCTCTACCAAATGTCCCATGCCTCCCACTCTAGGAAGATTACAATTTGAAGTGACCCCAGAGGAATTGTTCCTTAAAGTTTATCTCTAAATATCCAGCTGATCATTGCAAGATATATAACTGAGGTTACAAATCTCAGATGCATACACATGAAACGCAGTTCAAACTCTATAACATAATGTGGAAGAAGGCCATACTACTACCATGGCTGTGCTCCATGTGTCACCTGGGTACAGGTGGGAGGACACACAGTCCCACCTTTGTGCACAGACAGAAGGAAGTAAAGAGAAGCAGGCTGGGATGCTGCTGGGTCCTGAGAAGGAAGGCCATGGTGCTGCTCAGATCCTGAGACCTGAGCCACACCCTTGCTCTGGGGATTGAGATCCTGTGGGTGGATGGACCACAGGAGCACAGGACCTGAGCTGGGACCCAAGCTGGGGAGGCTGAGAGCAGAGGAAGGAGGCCATCTGTGAGAATCAGAGGCTGGCAGAGTGGGAAGAGCTTTTCTGAAAATAAGAGTCAGATTCAGTGACCCAGTGACACCTGGGCAGCCCATGTACAGAGTTAAATCAGCTTGACAGCACATGTTTATGTGCTCAGTCCCTTTGGAGATATGTGAGTTGGAGTTCACCATGTGTGGTAAGTATACAGGCACGAGAGAAGCACACTGAGACTGGGAAATAAGTGAGTGCACATGGTTGGGCTCTGATGAGATGCTGCTTCTGCTCCCCAACCTCTCAATGCATTATTAAGCCTGAATGCCTTAGAATGACCCATCCTTTCAACTCTATTCTTTGGCAGAAGACAGCCTCCCACTGGTGAATTATGCCTATAATCCAAAGATAACTATTCTTGGGTAAGAAAGTCTGTGAGACTCTGATTTCCAATTAGCCACCAAAGGGCAGATTAGCTGTGACTCCCATTGTAAAGTGCTAGCTTCTGGCAGGTACAGGCCTGCTATGTCCCTCTTTCTGTGTGGTGGCCCTGGTCAGGACTGTAGTCTGCTCACAGAAAGCACAATGCTTCAGCTCTCTTTCTGCCAAGGAACAGCCCCAGGAACCTTCTCCACCACCTCTACACACACTGCTGTGGAAATTCCTGTTTGTTCCACACATCGTCCCTGGTCACAGTCACGTCTCCATTTTCAAAACCCTTTAAAAGATCTCCAGACTCAAGTTCAGTGTCCTATTCCTCGCAGACCACAGGAAGCTCTGGAATTCCCTTGTCCAATTTTGGCCTCAGCCAGTGGGGAAGGCTCTGAAGCAGGACTGCCACATTCCCATCGTGACTCTTCCACCACCTGCTCAGGTAAGCACCTCAGCTCTATGGACCTGGGAATCACAAGGAGAACACTTCCTACTATGGGCAGATGCAGTGAGCTTTCATAGTCAGAGTGGGTGCTTAGTAATAAGTCTAGATGCAGAGAGCTACGGCTGCTGTGCGTTCCAGCTGTCCATTCCTATTCATCTTTCTGATCCCTTCTTTGTATGGTATCATCCCCTGATCTACATACAAAAGTACAGACAGTCCCTCCCTGACTCTAATTACAATAATAGCTTGATACTTTAGAGATGCCTTTCTATGGAATTCTGGTATAGTTGTAAACATTCTTATACTTGATTTTTTACCCTTGCTTTCTCACATTTTGGTCTATACCACTTGAACTAGGCTTCCAATCTAATGCATTCAAGGTTCAGTTGAGATGGAGTCTCCCAGAATTTCTATCCAGGCTGCTTCTGGCTTTTCAACCCCATTGCTGAGCACTCAGCCAATTGAGCTTCTTTGTTGACTGGCTGGAGCTTCAGGGGCCTGTTCTCAACTTATCAGTGTCATGTAGTCCTGGACCTGCAAGACAGTGTGTTGCCCCTGTCACCTCTGCATTCAAGGGGTGACCCAGAACTTTGTGTGGGGAACATCTAAAGAAAAGAACTCTCCTGATCTTAACTGCCCCATACACGCTCCATAAACAGGAAGAAGACCATGTGTCTTGGTTTTCCTGCTCCTTCCTTCCCTCCTTTCCACCTCTGTGCTCTATCATCTAGAGAAGGGACCAGCCTTGTTACAAGTGGCACTGGCAGCACAGGACTGGAATCGGGACCTCTTGTAGTGTGCTTGATATGTCCTTTGGACATAGGTCAGAAGCCCTCAGTTCAGGGACTATTGTCTGTGACCTGCCTATGACCTTGGAGCTTGCCATAGTACTGACCTTCACGTGGCTTACAGGGACCCTTTTGCCTGTGTAAGAGTCTAGAAAGTAGATCTAAAAATCCCCAATTGTCTATAGATTCCTCTCAGAGCAAGTGGAGGTGATCCTGTGGAGAGGAAGAGACGCCACGTTAAGTCCCTCCAGCTAGAGGACCAGGACCTTGTCACCTGCTTCTCAGTCCACAGGACACACAGCAGTAGAACTGGACTGGGAACAGTGTGCCTGCCCTCACACTAACCTCCATGCCTGGAGCACGTTCCCATGGTCCCTGGGGGACAGCCCTGCAAGCCGTCATGGACCCTCCTGAGCCCCAAGACACCGACCCCAATGCTTTAGTGTCAAACTCCTTCGACACAACTTGCAGAAGACCTGGCAGCACAGCTTCTATCATCTACCCAGGGTTTTTTGGTTTGTTTTGCTGTATTCTCTAAGGATGGTGCAAATGGGGAGCCTGGTGACCATGGGGACGGTCCCCGTGCTGCTGCTGCTGTCCTGTCTGGACACCACTGGCCCTGTTTGTGTCAGTGTTGCCACATGTGATTCTCTCTTTGATCCATTTCCTTTCACTGTGAAAGTCTCTGGCTTCTTATTCCCCCCATGAACAAATCTCTTCTTTTTTGGTTAGTGTGGAATTATACATTACATTCTCTTGATTGTCCATAGACTGTTATACATCTACCAAAAAGAAAATCCTTCTTACCATATCTCAATTCAAAGACTAAAAGTTCCAGAAAATGAGTTCATACACACCTTTTTCATATCAAGATAAATAAACATAACATCATTGTAAACTACAATAGGACAGATTACTGTGTCACTATCAACTTCCAGGATATTATGCTATAGAAAATTTCTGGCTAAAAAGCTGAAAAACTGATGGCATCATGCAGTGAGTGCATGGCTGCACCTGTCCTTGGACGTTGAGGCCCTGCAGATGTGTCTGGAATATTCTCAGGGTCAAACAAGAGAATGTATATCAGATCATTAAAAGCCAGTTTGTTAGACTCAGGTGGTGAGTGGTTGCTGACAGGAAGTGAAATGACCCCAATTGTCCTTGCCTTGAACATAGTCTGGCACCCCCCTCCCTGCTCCTCGTGCCTGAACCAGTTCCTGGGCAATGGTTTCACTCATCTTGTTTCTCCTGTGTGTAACCTGTTACCTTCCTGAGTTTTTCTCCTCAACTTTGGTGCCTGATCTCTCATGAATAATAAATGCATCATTTGCTGCTTCAAAAAGTGTTGCTCTTCTTGTCAGTGGGTAGCACAGAAATTCTGAGATGAAACAAAGTGCTGGAGGCTCATGCCAATAGTCTTAGTTACACATCGAGTTGACATTTGAATTGTGGTTGAAAGATAGCCCATGCGTAAAAATTTTTTAGAATCTTTTCTAAAATTAACCCCAACTCCCAAACATCTACAAGTGGAGCTATGGGTTATGTGGTAGAGCACAAGCTTCCAGCTAATACATAAGCTCATGGACAGCACCAAGACCCAGACTGAAAGCCCCAGAACTGGTATACCTACAGTAACAGACAAAAAATAATGAAAATAATAAATGAATATTTGAAATTCTGGGGAGAGTGAGAGAGCACAGCCCAGCGCTACAAAAACACTGATGAGCATCGAAGACACTAATCTAATTTTGAAGTTGGTGCCAATTTCAAAAACAAGAT
Organism: Dipodomys ordii; assembly: GCF_000151885.1. Classification (NCBI taxonomy): domain Eukaryota; kingdom Metazoa; phylum Chordata; class Mammalia; order Rodentia; family Heteromyidae; genus Dipodomys; species Dipodomys ordii. The sequence goes on along the minus strand of NW_012267708.1, from coordinate 139,373 downwards.
AAGACAAAAATCGAAGGCTGAGTTGTGGCCCAGTGGATCCCTACTAAGACTCTGAGTCTGCTGTGTGGACCTGACATTCAGCAAGCTGAATCCGGAGTCTGTGGAGTGAGTCTGTCACTCCCACTCAGCTGGCAGAACTCCCTACAGTACAGTATGAGAGTACTATCAGACACCAGCTGGGCTGTCCAAGGACCTCACCCCCGCCAACCACACACAGGCAGACCACATACCAAGTAGAATACAACCATAACCAGACTAAATGCCATGGTGAGTGGTTTCCCTCAAACACGGCCCTACAGAACAGAGCCTCAAGGTGTCATCGCAGCTGTGGAGGTCGTAGATGAGTTACCAAGTGCATGCACACCCCATAGTCTCCACTGTTCCAGACAGATCATTCCCAGAATACAGAAAACATGAACACAGAACATAAGACAGAGACTTACTTCTGGAACATTTCTGAATGAATCTGTAAATGATTTTTTATGGCAGGTCCGGTCTACATGAGCTGGCTGTCAGAGTGGCGAATAGACCAAGGGTCCCTAGAACTTCTCAGAGGGTAGCTCCACTATGTGTATTACCATTCCTTGGCAGCCAGCACCCTGAGGCCATCTGTTAGTGGCTCTGAAGAACCCAAATGTCAACACCAAAAGGCAGATATAACAGTCAAATGTCTAGAGACACTTAACATGTATGTCCCACATGACCCACATGACTCTTTGAGAAAGTCCCAGGTGGCTTCTCAAGGGAGCACCATATGATTTTGCAAAGCAGCCCCAGATGGCCTCTCAAGGAGTCCCCGATGACTTCTAAAGAAGTCCAACATGGCTTTTCAAGGAAACCCCAGGAGGCACCATTGATGTCTCATCCTGTCTTGCCCCAGACTCTGGAAGTAACTTTGCAGACAGCCTTGCACTGAGTCCTCCAGATGCTGGCCTGTCCAGCCCAGAAAGCTTCAAAGGGAAGCCTCAGATGACTTCTTAAAAAGTTACAAGTGACCTCTCTAAGAAGTCCCAGATGACTTCCTGAGGAGGTCCCAGATGGCTTCTCAAGGAAGCCCCAGGAGGCATGGGCAACATCTTGTCCTGGCATCAGACTTGGGATATATATGCTGTGTCCAGCCTTCCCCTGAGTCTCTGTAGATGTAGGCCTACCCAGACTCATCCCTGGAGGGTTTCCAAATGACTTCTGTCCACCTTGGTCCTAAGGAGACAGACACTTGAGGAAGATCTCTCCCCTGATGGCTGAGACACTCACCTATGAGGGAGTTTCTCAGAGGCCAAGGACTGATGCCATATTGATGGATTTTATCATTGGGGCTTCCATATGTATTAACCTGCATGCAAGACAATCCACGAAGTCATGGTTAAAGGTGACAAAGGAGTTTTATTACTTGATCTGCAACCCTGTCCTAGATTACCTCAGTATCAGGAGCAGCTCCAAACTCCAAGGTCACTTTTTCTTTATTGTTTTCCTCCTTTCTACAAGCCTTGACTCTCCACTTTCTCCAGACATGTCCCCTCTCCATAGGCTTCTCCCCTTGTTTGCGGGCATCTCAGACTATCTGTGGACCTCTCTGAACTCTGTAGGCTTCTCCATTTCTCTGCAGACCTAGTTGCTCTCTCTACAGGTCTCTATCAGTCTTTGCAGACCTTTTGCAGGCCTCTTGATCTTTTCAGGCCTCTCCTTTCTTCCTTAGGCTTCACGGCAATTCTCAGGTCTCTTTTCTGGCCTGTATGTTAGCCCTGGTCACCACTCAGGCTGGCCCAGGTCCTCCTGAAGCCTAAGAAACGCCCCAACACTCCTCTGCTCCAGGAGGGTCATCTCTTGCCCTCTATCTCTTGCCATGTGTTTATTGCCATGAGTCTCTTGTGACATCTCCCCTTCTCTATCACCTCCCAGAAGCCTCCAAACCATATCCATTGGCCACCCGATACGCTACTCTTTCACCCTCTTCCTCCCCCCTCCAACCCCCATAGGCATGGCATGTGTGACAGTGATGTCAGGTTGGGGACAGAACTTCCCTCCCCTCAGGTTCTCACACCGCTACCCAGTGTCTACTGTTCACTGATGAATTTCCTGTCCTGTGAATTTCCTTGTCCTAATCTGTCAGGTAGAGGGAGCTGTGGTGGGGTCCTGTGCCTGGCTCTCCTAATGCTTAAACACATCATCAATCAGTGCATCCTCTAGGATGAGCATTGTTCCAAAGTGGACAGCCCCATTTTCTTCACTCATTCTGTGCATTACTTCAGTGCCCAAGAAACAACTGGGACATTGCAATTAACCACCAATAAAAAACAAGTAGAAAGACTGACTTGTGTGTCAGAGGAACTGCCTGACATTTGAGTAGCCTTTACACTGAAACCCACAACCAATAAAGAAAGAGAGACCAAGTTCTCCCCGAACACTTGACTCTCTGGTAAAGACCTTGCCTGGCCTGCTTACAACTGTGTGATCTCAACCCTAACATCACTGGCTCTGATGACTCATGCCTGTAATCCCAGATTCATAGGAGGCTATGATCTGAGGATCCTGGTTCACAGCCTATCCAGGCAGATTCATCTGTGAGACGGTTTACTCTAATTAACTACCAAAGTGAACCAGAATTGAATCTGAGGCTTAAGTGGTAGAGAGCTCATCTTGGGCAAAAACAGAGATTGTACCCAGGCCCTGAATTCAAGAACCATTATTGTAACAGAAAAATGTAAAACTAAAAAGAGGGAGAAGAAAATGAGAGGGAAGTACAAAGAATACACAAAAGAACAGGAAGCATGGGGAAAATGAATTCATTGCAAGCACAGTGATGTTGTGTGGGGCCAGAAGACACCTTCAGATGAGATCAATGAAGGGACCCTGAGAAAGAGACCTCAACTTACACATGTTCTCAGCTGAGCCCCTGAGAGGCTCACAGAGGAGGACGCTGGACAGGGGAGACAGAGCCACACACTGGGCCTTGAGGAGCCTGCGCCTCACTTCCTGTGATTCACAAAGACTTGGTGTCTGCATGCACTGTTCTTCCTGTCCCCACACCACCCTTCTGGCAGCCATGAAGCCAGCAGCAGGGAGAGCTGGGCAGAGCTGCCAAGGCCAGCCTGCAGGGGGCGTCCTCACCTTGGATGCAGGCAGAAGCCATGGTGGTCCAGGGAGGCCCTGAACCTCCGAGTTCTCTCTGCCTCTCTGTATCTCCTGGCCACACTGGGGATGGAACAGGGGCCTCCCATCATCTGGGCCTCTCCCAGCTCTTGTGGAGAGATGAGTTCATCAGCAAGCCCACCCAGTGACCCCAAATCTTCTGATAACCTCTGAAGCACACACCACCTCTCTACACACACCCTAGTAGAAGTTATGCTGGGCAGGCTCTTTCCCCACTCATGGTCTGGGGTAGCAATGTGCATGACTCGGGGTTTGAGTGTGTGAGGAGAAAGCAAGGGCTGAGATAGGTCAAGTCCCAAGTTCAGCCCACTTCTAGGGCAGGATATGAAGATGTCCACTGTTCTGACATTCCCCTGTCTTGAAATCCATTCCCCTGTCTCCTTTCTTCCCTGAGAAACAAGTCAAAATTGGACCTGCAGGACCTCTTCCCACCTGGGGCACTGGAGGAAGGTCAGGGTCACAGATCTGGCCTCACATTTCAGTAGCAAAGCACAGGCAGCAGACTAGAGGCCTGGTAGAGTGTGCCAGGCCTAGATATGCCAGGGGCTGTGTGCATGTACTCTGCCCAGAATTTCACATATTCATTTATGTATTATTTTGATTATTTTTTGTCTGTCATCGTATATGTGTCAATCTGTGTGCGTTCAATCTGGTCCTTGGAGTGCTGTCCATGAGTTTTTGTATTGTCTGGTGGCTGGCGCTATACCACATGACCCACAGCTCCACTTGTAGACGTTTTGGAGTTAATTGTAGAAAAGATTCATACTGACTTGAGTTCACAGGATAGCTTTCAATCACAATTCAAATCTCAGCACGCTGGTCAGCTAGGACTATATGCATGAGCCTCCAGTACCTTCTTTCACCTCACTAACAAGAAGAGAAACTCTGTTTGCCACAGTGAATAATGCATTTATTCTTCATGAAATCATGCACCAAGGCTTAGGAGACAAAGACAGGAAGGGAAAAGGTTACACGTCTATTCACAGTCAAAGGGAAGGAAAGATTGGGGAATCCATTGCCCAGGACCTGGTGCATTCATTTGGAACAGGGAAAGGGGTGCCAGGCCACTAGGCTTAACCACAGCCTTCATGGCAAGGACAATTTGGGGTCATTTCATTTCCTGTCAGCAACCTACCATCACCTGAGGCCAAAAAACTACCTTTTAATGATCTGATATACATTCATGGGGTCGATACTAAAAATTTGCAAGACACATCTGCAGGGCTGTGGTCTCCAAGGACAGGTGCAGCCATGCATTCACTCCATGATGCCACAAGTTTTTAGCTTTGCAACCAGGTATTTCCTTGAGTATAATATCTTGGAAGTTGATAGTGACACAGTAATCTGTTCTATTGTAATTTACAATGATGTCATATTTAATTACCCTGGTATTAGAGAGGTGTGTTCGAATTCAGTTTCTGGAACTTTTAGTCTTGAATTAGAGACATGATAAAAAGGATTTTCTTTCTGATAGATGTATAATGGACTATGGCCAGTCAAGAACCTGTAATTTATAATTCCCCATCTTTAAGCAAAAAAAGGAGAGACTTATTCACTGGGGGGAGTGAGAAGGCTGAGACTTTCCCAGTGAAATAAGATGGATCAAAGAGAGAATCACGTGTGGCCATCATGACCGAAATGGAGCCAGTGGTGTCCAGACAGGACAGCAGCAGCAGCACGGGGACCGGCCCCACAGCCACCAGGCTCTGCGTTTGCATCATCATTAGAGAATACAACAACGCAAACGAGGAACCGGCGGTAATATGCTAAAAGCTGTGCCTCCAGGTCTTCTGTCATTCTTGACCAGTGAGAAGGACACTGAAGCACTAGGGTCGGTACCTTGGGGCTCAGGAGGGGCCATGCCAGCTGACAGGGCTGTCCCCCAGGGACCACGTGGATGTGCTCCAGGCATGGAGGTTACAGGAAGTGAGGCACACTGCTGCTGTGTGGCCTGTGGACTGAGAAGCAGGTGACAAGGTCCTGGTCCCCAAGGTGGAGGGATTTCAAGTGGCGTCTCTTCCTGTCCACAGGATCGCCTCCACTTGCTGGGAGAGGAATCTATAGACAATGGGGCTTGTTAGTTCTACTTTCCAGACTCTTGCCCAGACAGAAGAGTCCCTGGAATTCAAGTTAGGGCCAGTAGCATGGCAACCTGAGAGGTCACGGGAGATCACAGACAAACTGATCCTGCAGCTGAGGGCTTCCATGTCCAGAGGACCCAGACATAATGAGGACCCTGCGGGAGGCCCAAACTCCAGCCCTGTGCTGCAACCTCTACTATTAGCAAGGCTGCTTTTTCCTGTGGAGAATGGAGTGCAGGCAGGAAAAGCAGGACACATGGTGTTTTTGAGTTTATGTAGTATGTATGGGGGTGAGATCAGGAAAGTTCTTTTCTTTTCTTTAAATGTCCCCCACACGAAGTTCTAAGTCACTCCTTGAATGCAAAGGTAACAGAGGAAACACACTGTCTTGCAAGCCTCAGGCTGCATGGCACTGGTAAGCTGTGAGCAGGCCCCTGAAGCTCCCGCCTGTCAACACAGCTGCTGAAATGGCTGACAGCTCAATGGTGGGGTTGAAAAGCCAGAAGCAGCCTGAATAGAAAGCCTGGGAGACTAAATCTCAACTGAACTTTGAATGCATTACATTAGTGACTTGGTTCAAGTGGTAAAGCACAAAGTGTGAGAAAGAAAGAGAGTAAAAAATTAAGTACCAGAAATCTACATCCAGTACCAGAATTCCACAAAAGTGTATTTCTAAGTATTAAATTATTATTGTTATTAGAATAGAGGTAGGACTATTTGTGGTTTAGTATATCGATTAGGGGAAGATACCATACAAAGAAGGATTCAGAAGGATGAATATGAGTGGAGAACTGGAAAGCACAGCAGCAGTTGCTCTCTGCTTCCAGATTTAATGCTAAGCACCCACTCTGACTGAGAGCTCACTGCATCTGCCCACAGTGTGAAGTGCTCTCCTCATGAATCCTAGGCCCACAGAGCTGAATTGCTTACCTGAGCAGGTGATGGCAGAGTCAGGATGGGAATTTGGCAGTCCTGCTTCACAGCTTTCCCTGCTGACTGGGGCTGAGCCTGGACAAGGGAATTCTGCAGCCTCCTGTGGTCTGCAAAGAATGGGATACTGGGACTGACACAGTGGTACACTTTTAAAGGGCTTTGGAGATGGGGACGTGACTGTGACTGGGGAGGACGTGCAGAGAAAACAGGAATTTCCACAGATATGTATCTGCAGGTGGTGGAGAAGACAGCCAGGGGTTGTTCCCTGGGATAGAGATAGCTGGAGAATTGTGCTGTGGGCAGGGAACCTGTGCTGGAATCAGAGAGAAAGGCAGGCAAGGGAAGAAGTCCATAGGGCTGGGGTGGGGTGAGGAGGATGGACAGGAAGGAGACATGCCACAGGTCCTCATGGTAGAGACTTGATGGTTCATTTGGAGTCCACAGCTGCTCTTGGTGACTGGAACACAGTGAGGGGTGGATGGTGCTTCACCACATTTTCTCACATTCAAAGGATGACTGTATACGATTCCAGCTAATGCTGAGACAGAAGCTCAAGAAATCACAGTAGGCTGTGAGTGGTACTGGAGAACTTGTTGATGTAAGAAGAAGAGAGTATAGGCTGGGAAGTTGGCTCAGTGGAAGAATGCTTGCCTTGAATGCCTCAGGCCCTGGGTTTGATTCCTCAATTCCACATAAGCAAAAAGAAAAGAGCCGGAAGTGGCGCTGTGGCTCAAGTGTTAGAGCACTAGCCTTGATTTGAAGAGGTGAGGGACAGCGCCCAGGCCCAGAGTTCAGGACCCACGATCAGACCAAAAAAGAAAGAAGAAGGCAGTTGACTTATGAGGAAGGGACTCAAAGCCTGTAAACTCCCTACTCCAGAGGCTCATGTATGGAGATTACATCTGGATTTTTGCGGGGAGGGGAATTGGACTTGAACTAGGTACCTGATACTTTAGTTCAGTGGCTACCGCTCTACCAAATGTCCCATTCCTCCCACTCTAGGAAGATTACAATTTGATGTGACCCCAGAGTTATAGTTCCTTAAACTTCATCTCCAAATAACCAGCTGATCATTGCAAGATATATAACTCAGGTTACCAATCTCAGATATATACACATGGAACTCAGTTCAAACTCTATAACATAATGTGGAAGAAGGCCATACTACTACCATGGCTGTGCTCCATGTGTCACCTGGGGACAGGTGCGAGGACACATAGTCTCTCCTTTGTGCACAGACAGAAGGAAGTAAAGAGAGGCAGGCCAGGATGCTGCTAGGTCCTGAGAAAGAAGGCCATGGTGCTGCTCAGACCCTGGGACCTGAGCCAGACTCTGGATCTGGGGATTGAGGTACTGCAAGTGGATGGACCACAGGCCCACAAACCTAAGCTGACACCTGTGCTGTGGAGGCTGAGAGAGGAGGAAGGAGGCCAACTGTGGGGATCAGAAGCAAGGAGGGAGGGAGGAGCTTTGCTAAAAATAAGAGTCAGATTCAGTGACCCAGTGACACCTGGGCAGCCCATGTGCAGAGTTAAATCAGCTTGACAACACATTTTTTTGTGCTCAGTCCCTTGGGAGATATTTGATTTGGGGTTCACCATTAGTGGCGACTATACAGGCACGAGACAAGCACACTGAGACTGTGGGAAATAAGTGAGCACACAAGGTTGGGCTCTGATGAGATGCTGCTTCTGCTCACCAACCACTCAATGCATTGTTCAGCCTGAATGCCTTAGATTGACTCATCCTTTCAACCCCTATTCTATGGCAGAAGACAGCCTCACACTGGTGAATTACACCTGTAATCCAAAGATAACTATTCTTGGGTAAGAAAGTCTGTGAGACTCTGATTTCCAATTAGCCACCAAAGGCCAGATTAGCTGTGACTCCCGTTGTAAAGTGATAGCTTCTGGCAGGTTCAGGCCTGCTATGTCCCTCTTCCTGTGTGGTGGCCCTCAAGAGGCAGGGCACAGGGGACTGTGGGCCTGGTTTGGTCCTCTAGCAATCTGACTAAAGAGATGGCTGTGGGCCTGGTTCAGACATGTCGCTGGACTTGGCAATGTAGACAATTGTAACACCCTCTTGTCTAAAATTGTATAAAAGACAAAGTCAGGCCATTGTAGTTTGAGGTGCCCGCAACCCAGCCTTTCTACAACTGAAGGTATATAAAAGTCTGTGCAGTTGTTAAACGTTGTAGATAATTTCCAGTTAGGATTAACACATTGTTTTTAATGACATCTAATCTCGACAACCACTTGATAAAACAGGCTAAGGTTATAGGTTCCTGGCTAAGAAGGGTCAGTGTCCACTGGGTCACCTTGAAGAAGTTACAGAAGATCATGATGTTCACTCATCAATCCCCTTTAAGATCAAGGGACCAGACTTATTACTTTTTGGAAAAAGATGCAGGATAAAATTAAAGGAAATGGCATGGAAAACTGTGGTAACAAGTATGCAGGTGTGGACACTGTACTTATAAAAATCAGGTTACAGGCTGAAACCTCCTGTGTCTGTCTATACCTGGTTATTTGTCATATTGGTATATTGTCCCTGGGCCTCTGTCTAACGCTGTGTTGAAAACCAGTGGGGCCTCGGCCTAATAAGATGATCTTTAGCCAGTCTATGTCCAAATTTGCAGCAAATGCAGAAGGAGGTTTTATAATCAATTGAAGCTCTGGGAGACAGTAATTCAGTCCAGACCAGATCCATCCCATCTCTTCCACTCTGGAGATTCCATTTGGAAAATGTTCATGGACAGCATTTTATTATCTACTAGTCCTATACCTCTCCCAGGGGGAGTTTAGGATTTGGACTTAAAAGTCAATGATTTGAGTAGATATAAAAACCAGTGGGGAATGTGAGGACCTGAGCATCAGGAAGTCCTGTCCCACACTAATGTCACTACCAATCAATCCAGGCCAATGAGGGATGGGCATGAAATGGCGGTGGGGGGGGGGGTCCAGTGGATATGGAGAAGCAGAGTTCCAGGAAGGAGATAGATAAGGGGAGACATTAAGAGACACATGGCAAGAGAAATGCTTCACAGACTAAAGAAATGCCCAGGTTCCTGTCAAGCCTGAGGAGAGCCTGGAAAGGCTTGAGGAGTCAGCTGGGCTGATAAAGAGGCTGAGAGGAGCCAGGCCTGCTTGAGGGAGTCCAGCTGGAAGAGATACCCATGCAAGTCCAGTAGGTGGAGAGGCCTGGGTAGAGCTGAGAACCCTGTGTATGGCTGAGAGGCTTACAGAGAGTTGGAGAGGCCTGTAGAGAGTCAGAGTGGCCTGCAGAGGGTTGGAGAGGTCTGTGGAGAGGTGGAGAGGCACCTGGAGAGATACAGAGTCCTGTAGGGAGTCAGACAAGCCCACAGAGAGTTGGAGAGGCCCACCTAGATTTGAAAGGCCCACAGAGATAGAGGAGCCTGCAGGGAGCAGAGAGGGCTGTGGAGAGTTGGAGGGGTGAGGCCTGGAAAGTTCTGGGTAGAGGAAGGAGAGCATTGGGAGACATGGCAAGGTGCCAGGTGACTGAGCACGTACAACATTGCCATGTCTAGTTAGTCATTCCACAAACTCAGCCTGAGCTCCTGCAGAAGGCACTGGTTCAGAAGGTCTTCAGGGTTCCTTCATTCCACTGTTGTGTGTGGACTGTGCACATTGCAGCAACATAGACCTGAGAGAGACACAACAGCTTATCACGTTTACGGTCAAAAAGGATTGTAGAAAACAAAGCTACTGGACAAGCTGTAGGGCACAGGGATGGGGTAAAAGGAACTATAGGAAGTACAAATAAAAAGAAAAAAGACTTGCCCCCTTGGAGGTTGCAACGGCTCCTAGTACTAAAGTGTCACCTAGAAAAAGGGAACAGACCAAGTAATAAACATCATTTTTCAACTGCAACCATGTCTCTGAGATTTTCTCATTTGAAGGGTACTACAGAGGGAAAGGTGTGCAGTGTTGTCTTTAGGGCTTATGTCTGTCAATGTCTCTACTCAGAAGGTTGAGATCTGGAGAACTGAAGTTCACAAGTCACCTAAGGCTGAAATATACAAGGGAATCCTCTTATTCACTGCCAAAAGACTGTCCTAAAAGGGAGACAGTGTTAGAGCACCTGTCTAGCAAGTGAGAGGCCCTGGGTTCAAACTCCAGTTCCATAAAAAGGAACCAAAGCAAGGGTCACTGATTTGCATTAGCACCCTAGGAACCACGGCCTAACTCCAGCCAAAGAGCCTGAGACAAGCCTGGTGCCATACTTGAACAAAAATCGCAGATGGACATTACTTGTATTTCACCAGAAGGTCAGAACACAGAAAGAAAACAGCACAAGTTTTTCACGTGTTTCTAGGACAAAATCCAATGCCCACCATGGATGGCCAAGTTCACGAGCAGTGCCCACCACTGCATTCCTCCCCTGAGCCAGTGCCACTGGTCCATTTCCTGCCCAGCTCCCTCTACTCCACCCTGTGCCCTACAGCTTGTCCAGTAGCTTTGTCTTACTGCAGTCCTTTTGGACCTTGAAGGTGATAAGCTGTTGTGTCTCTCTCAGGTCTATCTTGCTTTAAGGGGCAGAGCCCACACATAGCTGTGGAATAAATGAACCCTGAAGCCCTTCTGAACCAGTGGCTCCTACAGGAGCTCAGGATGAGTTTGGAGAATGACTATCTCACATGGCTAGGTTGTACGTGCTCAGACACCTGGCACCCTGCAATGTCTGCTTAAACCCCATGCACTCCTTCCTCTACAAAGAGCCTTCCAGGCTTCCCAGAAGCCAAGGCCCAAATCCAGCTCAATACTTGGCTCTTGAACTTTTTATTTCCCTGAGATTGAGGGTTAAATATAGTGCTCTACCAGTGAGCTACATCCCTTTCCACAGACCATTCTTGGATCTGTTCCTTAATGCAAACATGTTTTATTTCCCATTTTTCTTTTCTTTTTGTCCCTTTTTTCTTCTATTCCTGCAGCCAGATGTTGGCTAGGAATTGATCCTTTCAATTTTGTGCTCGAGGTTAGCAGTTTGCAGCAGGAGTCACAGCTAATCTGGCCTTTCATGGTTTATTGAAAATCAGAGTTTCATGGACATTCTGCCCAAGAATAGTGATGCTTGGATTACAGGCATCATTCACTAGCATGGGGCTGTTTGTTGCCATCTTAAAGGGGTTGAAGGACAAACCAATCTAAGGCATTCACCCTGAGACAGGCATTGAGAGGTTGGTGAGCAGCAGAATCAGTATCTCATCAGATCCCGGCCACATTGGCTCATTCATCTCACACAGTCTCAATGTGTTGTCTCATGCCTGTATAGACACCACACATGGTAAACCCCAAATCAAGTATCTCGCAAAGGACTGGTCACAAAAACATGCTCTGTCATGCACATTTAACTCTGCACATGGGCTGCCCATGTGTCACCTGATCCCTGACTCTGATTCTCTTTTCCAATGAAGCCCCTCTCTCCCACACTGCCTCTGATGCCCATAGCTGGCCTCCTTCCTCTGCTCTCAGCCTCCCCAGTCTGGGTCTCAGTTCAGCTCCTGTGGTCCACTTGTCTGTCCACCCACAATGTCTCCATCCCAAGAGCCCCAGTATGGCTCAGGACCCATGGTCTGAGTAGCGCCATGGGCCTTCCTTCTCAGGACACAGCAGCATCCTGGCCTGCCTCTCTTTACGTCCTTCATTCTGTGCACCAAGGCAGGGACTGTTGTCCTCTCACCTGTCCCCAAATGGCACATGGACCATAGTCATGATAGTAGTGCAGTACATATTTCTTCTGTGGCCTCCTTCCTACTTTATGTTTTCCTTTGTTGTGGGTCAGGAATAGAGTTTGAACTCAGTTTCATGTGTATGTGTCTGAATTTTGTAACCTGTGTTATGTATCTTGCAATGATCAGCTGCTTATTTCAAGAAGAAGATTAAGGAACTGTTCCTCTGGGGTTCACATTGAATTGTAATCTTCCTAGCATGGGAGGTGTGACATATTTGGTAGAGCACTAGACACTGAGCTAAACTATCACGTACCAAGTTCAAGTTACACTCTAAAACCAAAAAAAAAATTGTAACCTCCAGACTTGGGAGTTTACATGCCTGGAACTGAGTATTCATCACTCTACTGCCTTCTGCCCACATCAAGAAAATTCCCCAGTGCCAAACATAGTCCACTGACTTCTTGAGCTTCTTCTGTCTAGCTTGAATCCTGTACAGTCGTCATTTGAATGTTTAGATACACGGTGAAGTACCATCCTTCCCTCATTGCGTTCCTGCCACCCACAGCTGCTGTGGACCCCAAATAGCCCTTTAATTCCCCACCCTGAGGACACAAGGCATGTGTCCTTCCTGCCCTCTCTCTTCACCTGACCCCTTTTTTCTTCTTCTATTCCTGCAACCAGATCTTGGCTAGGATTGATCCTTTCAATTTTGTGCTGGAGGTTAGCAGTTTGCAGCAGGAGTCACAGCTAATCTGGCCTTCCTCTTCCCTTGCCTGTTTTTCTCTGTGATTTCAACACAGTTTTGCTGTGTTGGTCAGGACTGTAGTCTGCCCACAGCAAGCATAATTCTCCAGCTATCTTTGTGTTGGAAACAGCCCCAGGCACCTTCTCCACCACCTCTACACACACTGCTGTGGAAATTCCTGTTTGTTCCACACATCGTCCCTGGTCACAGTCACGTCTCCATCTTCAAAACCCTTTAAAAGTATCCCCAGTCTCAGGTCCAGTGTCTTATTCCTCGCAGACCACAGGAGGCTGTGGAGTTCCTTTGTCCATCCTCGGCCCCAGCCAGTAGGAAAGGCTCTTAAGCAGGACTGCCACTCTCCCATCCTGACTCTGCCACTATCTGCTCAGGTAAGCACCTCAGCTCTGTGACCCTGGGATTCACGGGGAAAACACTTCCTACTATGGGCAGATGCAGTGAGCTTTCATAGTCTGAGTGGGTGCTTAGTAATAAGTCTGGATGCAGACAGCTACTGCTGCTGTGCGTTCCAGCTGTCCATTCCTATTCATCTTTCTAAACCGTTCCTTGTAGGGTACCATCACCTGATCTATATACTAAAACCACAGACAGTCCCTCTCTGGCTTTAATAGCAATAACAGCTTAATACTTATAGATGCCTTTCTATGGAATTCTGGTATAGTTATTATAGTTATTAGCATCTGATACTTGATTTTTTACTCTTGCTTTCTCACTTTCTCACTTGAAACAAGCTTCCAATCTAATGCATTCAAGGTTCAGTTGAGATGGATTCTCCCACACTTTCTATCCAGGCTGCTTCTTTTCAACCCCATCGTTGAGCTCTCAGCCAATTGAGCAGCTTTGTTTTCTGGCTGGAGCTTCAGGGGCCTGCTCACAACTTTCCAGTGTCATGCAGCCCTGGACCTGCAGGACACTGTGTTTACTCTGTAACCTCTGCATTCAAGGAGGGACTCAGCACTTCGCATGGGGAACATTTGGGGAAGTTGATATTGACCCCCCCATTCATGGTCCATAATCAGCAAGAACCATATATCTTGTGTTTCCTGCTGCTTCCTCCCAACCTCAACCCCAAACCCCCTCATCACCCTACCCCTGCGCTCTGTCATCTAGAGAAGGGAGAAGCCTTGCTAAAAGTGGCACTGGCAGCACAGGATTGGAATCTGAACCTTCTGTAGTGTTCTTGATATGACATAGGTCAGAAGCCCTCAGCTTCAAGGACAATTGTCTGTGACCTGCCCATGACCACGGAGCTTGCCATGGTACTGACCCTCACTTACCTTATCAGGATCCTTCTGCCTGTGCAAGAGTCTGTAAAATACAACTAAAAAGCCCAAATTGTCTATAGATTCCTCTCACAGCAATTGGAGGTGATCCTGTGGGGAGGAAGAGAGGTCAGGTGAAATCCCTCCAGCTAGGGGACCAGGACCTTGTCACCTGATTCTCAGTCCACAGGCCACACTGCAACAGGGCTGCAGTGGGAACAGTGTTCCTCCCCTCACACTAACGTCCATGCCTGGAGCACATTCACGTGGTTCCTGGGGGACAGCCCAGTCAGCCGGCATGGACCCTCCTGAGCCCTAAGACCCTGAACCAAATGCTTCATTGTCCAGCTCCTTCGTCATGTCCAATGGAAGACCTGGGGGCACAGCTTCTAGCATCATCCCAGAGTTTTTAGTTTGCCTTGCTATATTCTCTAAAGATGGTACAAATGGGGAGCCTGGTGACCATGGGGATGGTCCCCGTGCTGCTGCTGCTGTCCTATCTGGACACCACTGACCCTGTTTGTGTCAGTGATGCTGCATGAGATTCTCTCTTTGATCCATTTCCATTCATTAGGAAAGTCTCAGGCTTCATATTCCCCCCATGAACAAATCTCTTCTTTTTTGGTTCCTGGGGAATTATAAAGTACATTCTCTTGATTGTCCATAGACTGTTATACATCTACCAAAATGAAAATCCTTCTTACCATATTTCTATTTCAATGATTAAAAATTCCAGAAAATGAGTTCATACACACCTTTTTCACATCGGGATAAATAAACATGACATCATTTCAAACTACAATAGGACAGATTACTGTGTCAGTATCAACTTCCAGGATATTATGCTAAAGGAAATTTCTGGGTATAAAGCTGAAAAACTTATGGCATCATGTAGTAAGTGCATGGCTACACCTGTCCTTGGATGTTGCATCCCTGCAGATGTGTCTGGAATATTCTCAGGGTCGAACCCAAGAATGTATATCAGATCATTAAAAGTCAGTTTGTTAGACTCAGGTGGTGGGAGGTTGCTGACAGGAAGTGAAATGACCCCTAATTGTCCCTGCCTTGAACCTAGTCTGGCACCCCCCTTCCCCGTTCCTCATGCCTGAACCAGTTCCTGGACAACGGTTTCACTCATCTTGTTTCTCTTTGACTGTGAAAATGCATGTAACCTGTTTCTTCCTGACTTTTTCTCCTCTACTTTGGTGCCTGATCTCTTATGAAGAATAAATGCATCATTTGCTGGGGCAAACAGAATTTCTCTTCTTGTCAGTGGGTATCGCAGAAATTCAGAGCTCAAAGAAAGTACTGGAGGCTCAAGCCTATAGTATTAGTTACGCAGAGGGCTAACATTTGAATTGTGGTTGAAAGCTAGCCTGTGCATACAAGTCTGTTAGAATATTTTCTAAAATTAACCCCAACTCCCAAACATCTACAAGTGGAGCTATGGGTTATGTGGTAGAGCACAAGCTTCCAGCTAATACATAAGCTCATGGACAGCACCAAGGCCCAGACTGAAAGCCCCAGGACTGGTATACCTACAGTAACAGACAAAAAATAATGAAAATAATAAACAAATATGTGAAATTCTGGGCAGAGTGAGAGAGCACAGCCCATGGCTACAAAAACTCTGATGAGCATCAAAGACACTAATCTAATTTTGAAGTTAGTACCAATTCCAAACACAAGACAAGACAAAAATCGAAGGCTGAGTTGGGGCCCAGTGGGTCTCTGGCTCATCCCTACTAGGACTCTGAGTCTGCTGAGTGGACCTGCCACTCAGCAAGCTGAATCCAGTGTCTGTGGAGTGAGCCTGTCACTACTACTCAACTGGCAGAACTCCCTACAGTACAGTATGAGAGTACATCCAGACACCAGGTGGGCTATCCAGGGACAGCCTCCATCCACACACAGGCAGACCAGATACCAGGTAAAATCCTACCAGAGCCAGACTAAGTGCCATGGTGAGTGGTTTCCCTCAAACATGGCCCTACAGAACAGAATCTCAAGGTGTCATCGCACCTGTGGAGGTCGTAGATGGGATACCAAGTGCATGCCCACCCCATAGTCTCCAGTGTTCCAGACAAATAGATGGGCAGAATATAGAAAGCAACTTACTTCCAGAAGATTTCTGAATGACTCTGAAAATGATTTTTTATGGCATGTCGGGCATCCACAAGCTGGCTGTCAGTGGCAGATAGACCAAGAGTCCCTGAAACGTCTCAGTGGGTAGCTCCCCTGGGAGTATTTCTATTCCTTGGCAGCCAGCACCCAGAGACCATCTGCCAGTGGCTCCCAGGAACCCAAATGTCAACACCAAAAGACAGATATAACAGACAAATGACTAGAGACACCTAACACATATGTCTCCTATGACCCACATGACCCTTTGAGAAAGTCCCAGATGGCTTCTCAAGGGATCTCCACATGATTTTGCAAAGCAGACCCAGATGGACTTTCAAGGTGTCCCAGATGACTTCTCAAAGAAGTCCAACATGTCTTCTCAAGGAAGCCCTAGAACGAAAAATTGACATCTCATGCTGTCTTGCCCCAGACTCTGGAAGTAACTTTGCAGCCAGCTTTCCAGATGCTGGCCTGTCCAGCCTAGGTGGCTTCTGAGGGAAGCCCCAGTTGCCTTCTCAAAGAAGTCACAAGTGACCTCTCAAGGAGGTCCCAGATGACCTCTCCAGGAAGTCCCAGATGACTTCCTGAGGAGGTCCCAGATGGCATCTCAAGGAAGCCCCAAGAGGCATGGACAACATCTTGTCCTGGCATTAAACGAGGGATACATATGCTGTGCCCCGCCTTTCCCTGAGTCTCTCCAGATGCAGGCCTACCCAGACTCACCGCTGAAGGGTCTCAAAATGGCTCCTGTCCACCTTGATCCTCAGGAGACAGATGCTGGAGGAAGCTATCTTCACTGATGGCTGAGACACTCACCTATTAGGGGGTTTCCTGGGAACCAAGGCCTGATGCTGTCCTGATGGATTTTCTCATTGGGGGTCTCCATATGTAGTAACCTGCATGCAACAAAATCCATGGAGTCATGGTTAAATGTGAGAAAAGAGTTTTATTACTTGGACTGCAACCTTGCCTTAGATTACCTCAGTATCAGGAGCAGCTCCAGCCTCCAAGGGGACATTTTGTAAATTCTTTTCTTCCTTCCTACAAGCCTTGACTCTCCACTCTCCCCAGACCTGTGCCCTCTCCAGAGGCTTCTCCCCCTCTCTGCGGGCCTCTCAGACTCACTGCCAGTCTCTCAGACTCTCTGTGGACCTCTCTGAACTCTGTAGGCTTCTCCATTTTCTGTAGACCTCATTGTTCTCTGCATGTCTCTATTACTCTCTGCAGGCCTTTTGACACTCCGCAGGCCTCTTGGTCTTTTCAGGCCTCTCCTTTCTTCCTCAGAATTCTTGGCAATTCTCAGGTCTCTTTTCTGGCCTGGTCATCCATGGGCCTGTATGTCAGCCCTGGTCACCCCTCCGGCTCGCCCAGGCCCTATTCAAGGCTCAAGAAAGCCCCAACACTCCTCTGCTCCAGAGGGTCATCTCTTGCCGCATGTCTCTTACCATGTGTTTGTTGCCATGTGTCTCTTGTGACATCTCCCCTTCTGTATCACCTCCCCAGAAGCCCTCTAATCCATACCCATTGGCCACCTGATACGCTGCCCTTTCACCCTCTGCCTCCCCCCTCCAACCCCCATAGGCATGGCATGTGTGACAGTGATGTCAGGTGGGGTCGAGACTTCCCTCCCCTCAGGTTCTCACACCGCTCCCCAGTGTCTACTGTTCACTGATGAATTTCCTGTCCTGTGAATTTTCTTGTTCTAACCTATCACATAGTGGGAGCTATGTTAGGGTCCTGTGACTGATTCTCCTAATGCTTAAACACATCATCAATCCGTGTTTCCTCTATGGCTGAGCATTGTTCCAAAGTGGACAGCCCCATTTTCTTCACTCATTCTGTCATGACCTCATTGCCTAAGAAATAATTGGGATATTGTGATTAGCCACCAATAAAAAATCAAATAGAAAAACTGACCTGTGTGTCAGAGCAACAGCCTGAAAATTGACTAGCCCTTATAATGAAAACCCGGAACCACCAAAGAGAGAGAGACCAAGACGTCTCTGAACACTTGGCTCTCTGGGAAAGAACTTGCCTGGCCTGCTTACAACTGTGTGATCTCAGCCCTAAAATCACAGAGAGATCCTGTGGCTCTGATGACTCATGCCTTTAATCCCAGATTCTTAGGAGGCTATGATCTGAGGATCCTGTTTCAGAGCCTATCCAGGCAGATTCATCTGAGAGACATTTTACTCTAATTAACTACCAAAAAGCACCATAAGTGGATCTGAGGCTCAAGTGGTAGAGAGCTCCTCTTGGGCAAAAGCAGAGATAGTACCCAGGCCTTGAATTCAAGAACCATTATTGTAATAGAAAAAAAGTTAAATTAGAAAAGGAGAGACAAAAGAAAATGAGGGGGAAAAACAAGATATACACAAAAGAACAAGAAGCATAGGGGAAATGAATTCATTGCAAGCACAGTGGTGTTGGGTGGGGCCAGAAGACACCTTCAGATGAGGAGATCAATGAAGGGACCCCAAGAAAGAGACCTCAGCTGACACATGATCTCCACTGAGCCCCTGAGAGGCTAACAGGGGAGACAGACCCCATACTGGGCGTTGAGGAGCATGCGCCTCACTTCCTGTGACTCACAAAGTCTTAGTGTCTGTTTGTGGTGTCCTTCCCTTCCCCACACCACCCTTCTGGCAGCCATGAAGCCAGCAGCAGGGACAGCTGGGCAGAGCTGCCAAGGCCAGCCTGCAGGGGGCATCCTCACCTTGGATGCAGGTAGAAGACATGGTTGTCCTGGGAGACCCTGAACTGCTGTTTTTTTCTCTACATCTCTGTCTCTCGTGGGCACACTGGGGAAGGAACAGGGGCCTCCCATCTTCTGGGCCTCTCCCAGGACTTTTGGAGAAGGAGTTCATCAGCAAGTCCACCCAGTGACCCCAAATCTTCAGATAACATCTGAAGCACACACCACCTCTCTACACACACCCTAGTAGAAGCTTTTCTAGGCAGGCTCTTTCCCCGCTCATTATCTGGGGTCAAGTCCCAAGTTCAGCCCACTTCTAGGGCAGGATAGGAAGATGTCCACTGTTCTGACATTCCCCAATCTTGAAATCCATTCACCTGTCTCCTTTCTTCCCTGAGAAACAAGTCAAAATTGGGCCTGCAGGACCTCTTCAAACCTGGGGCACTGGAGGAAGGACAGGGACATAGACCTGGCTTCAGCTTTCAGTAGCAGAGCACATGCAGCAGAGCAGAGGCCTGGTAGAGTGTGCCAGGCCTAGATATGCCATGGGCTGTGTGCATGTACTCTGCCCAGAATTTCACATATTCATTTATGTATTATTTTCATTATTTTTTGTCTGTCAGTGTATGTAAGTCAATCCTTCGGCTCTCAATCTAGGCCTTGGTGCTGCACATGAGCTTTTAGTATTGGCCAGAGGCTGGTCCACTACCACATGACCCACAGCTCCACTTGTAGATGTTTGGGGGTTAATTGTAGAAAAGATGCTCACTGACTTGTATGCACTGGCTTGATTTCAGCCACAATTGAAACCTCAGGCTTCTGTGTAGCTAGGACTATAGGTATGAGCTTCCAGTACCTTCTTTCAGCTCAAAATTTCTGTGCTACCCACTGACAAGAAGAGCAACTCTGTTTGCAACAGCGAATGATGTGTTTATTCTTCATGAGATCAGGCACCAAGGCTTAGGAGACAAAGTCAGGAAGGGAACAGGTTACATGCATTTTCACAGACAAAGAGAAGGAAAGATGCGGGATTCCATTGCCCAGGACCTCGTGCATGCATTAGGAACAGGGAAGGGGGTGCCAGGCCACTAGGCTTAACCCCAGCCTTCAAGGCAAGGACAATTTGGGGTCATTTCATTTCCTGTCAGCAACCTACCATCACCTGAGGCCAAAAAACTGACTTTTAATGATCTGATATACATTCTTGGCGTCGATACTGAGAATTTGCAAGACATATCTGGAGGGCTGTGGTCTTCAAGGACAATTTTTTTCTGCTTTGTAGCCAGGTATTTCCTTGAGCATAATATCTTGGAAGTTGATAGTGACAGAGTAATCGGTCCTATTGTAGTTTACAATGATGTGATATTTAATTACCCTGGTATTAGAGAGGTGTGTTCAAATTCAGTTTCTGGATCTTTTAGTTTTGAAATAGAGACACAATAAAAAGGATTTTCTTTTTGGTAGATGTATAATGGACTATGGCCAGTCAAGAACCTGTAATTTATAATTCCCCATATTGAAGCATAAAAGGAGAAGATTATTCACTGGAGGGAGTGAGAAGGCTGAGACCTTCCCAGTGAAATAAGATGGATCAAAGAGAGATCACGTGTGGCCACCATGACCGGAATGGAGCCAGTGGTGTCCAGACAGGACAGCAGTAGCAGCACGGGGACCGGCCTCACAGCCACCAGGCTCTGCGTTTGCATCATCATTAGAGAATGCTGCAATACCAACAAGTAATATGTGGAAAGATGCTACAAGCTGTGCCTCCAGGTCTTCTGTCATTCTTGACCAGGGAGAAGGACACTGAAGCACTAGGGTTGGTGCCGTGGGGCTCAGGGGGGGCCATGCCAGCTGACAGGGCTGTCCCCGAGGGACCACGTGGATGTGCTCCAGGCATGGAGGTTACAGGAAGTGAGGCACACTGCTGCTGTGTGGCCTGCTGCTGTGTGGCCTGTGGACTGAGAAGCAGGTCACAAGGTCCTGGTCCCTTAGCTGGAGGGATTTCACGTGGCGTCTCTTCCTGTCCACACGATTGCCTCCACTGGCTGTGAGAGGAATCTATAGACAATGGGGGCTTGTTAGTTCTACTTTCCAGACTCTTGCCCAGACAGAAGAGTCCCTGTAATACAAGTGAGGGCCAGTATCATGTCAACCTCAGAGGTCATCACGAGAGATCACAGACAAACTGATCCTGCAGCTGAGGGCTTCCATGTCCAGAGGACACAGACATAAGGACCCTGAGGGAGTCCCAAACTCCAGCCCTGTGCTGCAGCCTCCACTGGTAGCCAGGCTGCTTTCTCCTCTAGAGGATGGAGTGGGGTCAGGAAAATCAGGACACATGCTCTTTTTGAGTTTATGAGTATGTAATGGGTGAGATCAGGAAAGGTCTTTTTTTAGATGTCCCCCACACGAAGTTCTGAGTCACTCCTTGAATGCAAAGGTGACAGGGAAACACACTGTCTTGCAGGACCCAGGGTACACACCACTGGTAAGCTGTGAGCAGGCCTTTGAAGCTCCAGCCTGTCAACAAAGCTGCTGAAATGGCTGACAGCTCAATGATTGGGTTGACAAGCCAGAATCAGCCTGAATAGAAAGTCTTGGAGACTCCATCTCAACTGAAACTTGAATGCATTAGATTAGTAGCTTGGTTCAAGTGGTAAAGCACAAAGTCTTAGAAAGCAAGGGAGTAAAAAATTAGGTACCAGTAATCTACCGCCTGTACCAGAATTCCACAAGGGTATTTGTAAGTATTAAATTATTATTGCTGTTAGGATGGAGGCAGGAATATTTGTGGGTTTAGTATATTGATCAGGGGATGGTACCCTACAAAGAAGGGTTCAGAAGGATGGATATGAGTAGAGAGCTGGAAAGCACAGCAGCAGTAGCTCTCTGCTTTCAGCCCCAGTGCTCAGCGCCCACTCTGACTGTGAGAGCTCACTGCATCTGCCCACAGTGGGAAGTGCTCTCCTCATGAATCCCAGGCCCACAGAGCTGAGGTGCTTACCTGAGCAGGTGATGGCAGAGTCAGGATGGGAGTGTGGCAGTCCTGCTTCACAGCCTTCCCTGATGGCTGGGGCTGAGCCTGGACAAGGGAATTCCCCAGCCTCCTGTGGTCTGAGAAGAATGAGACACTGGGCCTGGATTGGGGACACTTTTAAAGGGCTTTGGAGATGGCACGTGACTGTGACTGGGGAGGATGTGTGGAACAAACAGGAATTTCCACAGGTGTGTGCCTGCAGGTGGTGGAGAAGGCGGCCTGGGGCTGTTCCCTGGGATAGAGATAACTTGAGAATTGTGCTCTGGGCAGGAACCTGTTCTGAAATCACAGAGAAAGGCAGGCAATGGAGGAAGCCCATAGGGCTGGGGTGGGGTGAGAGGGGAGGACAGGAAGGAGACATGCCACATGTCCTCATGGTAGGGACTTGATGCCCATTTGGGGTCCACAGCAGCTCTGGGTGGCTGGAACACAATGAGGAGTGGATGGTGCTTCACCATGTTTTCTCACAGTCAAATGATGACTGTATAGGATTCACGCTAGTGCTGAGACAGAAGTTCAAGAAGTCACAGTAGTCTGTGACTGGTACTGGAGAACTTTCTTGATGTAAGAAGAAGGGAGCAGAGAGATGAGGAAGGGATTCAAAGCCTGTAAAGTCCCTACTCCAGAGGCTCATGTATGGAGATTTAATCTGGATTATTTTTTTCAGAATTGGCATTGAACTCGGTACCTGATACTTTAGTACAGTGGCTACTGCTCTTACAAATGTCCATGTCTCCCAGGCTAGGAAGATTACAATTTGATGTGACCCCAGAGGAATAGTTCCTTAAACTTCATCTCCAAATAACCAGCTTATCATTGCAAGATATATAACTCAGGTTACAAATCTCAGAAACATACACATGAAACTCAGTTCAAACTCTATAACATAATGTGGGAGAAGGCCATACTACTACCACGGCTGTGCTCCATGTGTCACCTGGGTACAGGTGAGAGGACACACAGTCCCACCTTTGTGCACAGACAGAAGGAAGTAAAGAGAAGCAGGCTTGGATGCTGCTGGGTCCTGAGAAGGAAGGCCATGGTGCTGCTCAGATCCTGGGACCTGAGCCACACCCTCCTTCTGGTGATAGAGACACTGCGGGTGGATGGACCACAGGACCACAGGACCTAAGCTGGCACCTGTGCTGGGAGGCTGAGAGCCGTGAAAGGAGGCCAACTGTGGGGATCAGAGGCAGGGAGGGAGGGAGGAGCTTCGCTGAAAATAAGAGTCAGATTCAGTGAACCAGTGACACCTGGGCAGCACAGGTGCAGAGTTAAATCAGCTTGACAGCACATGTTTATGCGCTCAGTCCCTTGGAATATATGTGAGTTGGAGTTCACCATGCGTGGTAAGTATACAGGCACGAGACAAGCACACTGAGACTGTGGGAAATAAGTGAGTGCACGTGGTTGGGCTCTGATGAGATGCTGCTTCTGCTCACAACCTCTCAATGCATTGTTCAGCCTGAATGCCTTAGATTGACTCATCCTTTCAACCCCTATTCTATGGCAGAAGACAGCCTCCCACTGGTGAATTACCCCTGTATTCCAAAGACAACTATTCTGGGGTAAGAAAGTCTGTGAGACTCTGATTTCCAATTAGCCACCAAAGGCCAGATTAGCTGTGACTCCCATTGTAAAATGCTAGCTTCTGGCAGTTACAGGCCTGCTATGTCCCTCTTCCTGTGTGGTGGCCCTCAAGAGGCAGGGCACAGGGGACTGTGGGCCTGGTTTGGTCCTCTACCAATCTGGCAAAAGAGATTTCTGTGGGCCTGGTTCAGACATGTGGCTGGCCTTGGCAATGTAGACAATTGTAAAGCCCTCTTGTGTAAAATTGGATGAAAGACAGAGTCAGGCCATTTTAGTTCCAGGTGACCCCCACCCAGCCTCCAACTGAAGGTATATAAAAAGTCTGTGCAGTTTTTAAATGTTGTAGAAAATTTCCAGTTAGGATTAACACATTGTTTTTAATGACATCTAATCTAGACAACCACTTGGTAAACAGGCTAAGGATATAGGTTCCTGACTAAGAAGGGTCGGTGTCCACTGAGCCAGCTTGAAGAATTTACAGAAGATCATGATGTTCACCCATCAATCCCTTTTCAGATCAAGGGACCAGAGTCATTACTTTTTGGAAAATTAGGCAGGATAAAATTAAAGGAAGTGGCATGGAAAACTGTGGTAACAAGTGTGCAGGTGTGGACATTGTACTTGTAAAAAAGAGGGTACAGGCTGAAGCCTTCTGTGTCTGTCTATACCTGGTTATTTGTCACACCGCTATGTTGTCCCTTGGTCTCTGTCTAAAACTGTGTTGAAACTCAGTGGGGCCTCAGCCTAACAAGCTGATCTTTAGCCAGTCTATGTCCAAATTTGCAGCAAATGCAGAAGGAGATGTGACAATCAATTGAAGCTCTGGGAGACAGTAATTCAGTCCAGCTCAGATCCACCCCATCTCTTCCAACCTTGGAGATTCCATTTGGAAAATGTTCAAGGACAAACTGTATTATCTGCTGGGTCCACCCACTTCCACAGTGGGAAGATTTGGCCCAAAAGAAGTACTTAAAAGTCATTGTTTTGAGTAGACATAAAAACCAGTGGGAAATGTGAGGACCTGAGGGGCAGGAATTCCTGTCCCACACTAATGTCACCACCATGTATGCCAGGCCAATGGGGTATGGGCATGAAAGGGCGATGTGGGGACACCAAATGGATATGGAGAAGAGCAGTTCTAGGAAGGAGATAGAGAAGGGACACATAGCAAGAGACATGGGTCACAGAGTGAAGCAATGCCCAGGATCTTGTCAAGCCTGAGGAGAGCCTGGAAAGGCTTGAGAAGTCAGCTGTGCTGATAGAGAGAGGCTGACAGGAGCCTGGCCTGAGTGAGGGGAGTCCAGGCTGGAGAAGAGGCCCATGGAGGTCCAGGCAGGTGGAGAGGCCTGGGTAGAGCTGAGAGTCCGTTGTAGGGCTGAGAGGCTGGTATAGAGTAGGAAAAGCCCACCTAGATTTGAAAGGCCCACAGAGATAGAGAAGCCAGAAGGGAGCAGAGAAGACTGTAGAGAGTTGGTGGGGTGAGGCCTGGAAAGTTCTGGGTGAAGGAAGGAGAGCATGAGATTTTGATAGACATGGCAGTTTGGCAGGTGACTGAGCATGTACAATGTTGCCATGTTTAGTTAGTCATTCCACAAACTCAGCCTGAGCTCCTGCAGAAGCCTCTGGTTCAGATGGTTTTCAGTGTTCATTCATTCCACAGCTGTGTGGGCTCTGCACATTGCCTCAAGATACACCTGAGAGAGACACAACAGCTTATCACTTTCAAGGTCCAAAAGGACTGTAGTACGACAAAGTTACCTGGAAAATCTGTAGGGCACAGGGATGGAGTAGAAAGAGATGTAGGAAGGTCAAATAAAAGGAAAATAATCCTGCCCCTTGGAGGTTGCAGCTGCTCCTACTACTGAAGTATCATGGAACAGACCAAGTAATAAACTTCCTTTGTTACCTGGAACCGTGTCTTGGGGATTTTCTCATTTGAAGGGTACTACAGAGGGAAGGGTGTGCAGTGTTGTCTTTAGGGCTTATGTCTGTCAATGTCTCTACTCAGAAGGTTGAGATATGGAAAAGTGAAGTTCACAAGTCACCTAGGGCTGAAATATACAAGGGAATCCTCTTATTCACTGCCAAAAGACTGTCCTGAAAGGGAGACTTAGTGTCAGAGCACCTGTCTAGCAAGTGAGAGGCCCTGGGTTCAAACTCCAGTTCCACAAAAAGGAACTAAAACAAGGGTCACTGATTTGCATTAGCACCCTAGGCACCACGGCCTAACTCCAGTCAATGAGCCTGAGACAAGCCTGGTGCCATCCTTGAACAAAAATCGCAGATGGACATTACTTGTATTTCACCAGAAGGTCAGAACACAGAAAGAACACAGCACAAGTTTTTCAACGTGTTTCTAGTACAAAATCCAATGCCCACCATGGATGGCCAACTTCACGAGCAGTGCCCACCACTGCATTCCTCCCCTGAGCCAGTGCCACTGGTCCATTCCTGCCCAGCTCCCTCTACTCCACCCCTGTGTCCTACAGCTTGTCCAGTAGTTTTGTCTGACTGCAATCCTTTTGGACCTTGAAGGTGATAAGCTGTTGTGTCTCTCTCAGGTCTATCTTGCTGCAAGGTGCAGAGCCCACACATAGCTGTGGAATGAATGAACCCTGAAGCCCTTCTGAACCAGTGGCTCCTACAGGAGCTCAGGCTGAGTTTGGGGAATGACAATCCAACATGGCTATGATGTACGTGCTCAGACACCTGGCACCCTGCAATGTCTGCTTAAACCCCATGCACTCCTTCCACTACAAAGAGCCTTCCAGGCTTCCCAGAAGCCAAGGCCCAAATCCTGCTCAGTACTTGACTCTTGAACTTTTTATTTCTCTGAGATTGAGGCTCAAATCCAGTCCTCTACCAGTGAGCTACATCCCTGTCCACAAACCATTCTTGGATCCGGCCCTTAAGGCAAACATGTTTTATTTCCCATTTTGTTATTGCCCTTTTTTTCTTCTTCTAGTCCTGCAACCACATCTTGGCTAGGAATCAGTCCTTTGGATTTTGTGCTCAAGGTTAACATTTTGTAGCAGGAGTCACAGCTAATCTGGCCTTTCATGTTTAATTGAAAATCAGAGTCTCATGGACATTCTGCCCAAGAATAGTGATGCTTGGATTACAGGCATCATTCACTAGCATGGGGCTGTTTGTTGCCATCTTAAAGGGGTTGAAGGACAAGCCAATCTAAGGCATTCATGCTGAGACAGGCATTGAGAGGTTGGTGAGCAGCAGAATCAGTATCTCATCAGAGCCCGGCCACATTGGCTCATTCATCTGACACAGTCTCAATGTGCTTGTCTCATGCCTGTATAGCTACCATGCATGGTAATCCCCAAATCAAGAATCTCCCAAAGGACTAGTCACAAAAACATGCTCTGTCATGCACATTTAACTCTGCACATGGGCTGCCCATGTGTCACCTGATCCCTGACTCTGATTCTCTTTTCCAATGAAGCCCCTCTCTCCCACACTGCCTCTGATGCCCATAGCTGGCCTCCTTCCTCTGCTCTCAGCCTCCCCAGTCTGGGTCTCAGTTCAGCTCCTGTGGTCCACTTGTCTGTCCACCCACAATGTCTCCATCCCAAGAGCCCCAGTATGGCTCAGGACCCATGGTCTGAGTAGCGCCATGGGCCTTCCTTCTCAGGACACAGCAGCATCCCAGCCTGCCTCTCTTTACGTCCTTCATTCTGTGAACAAATGCAGAGACTGTATGTCCTCTCACCTGTCCCCAAATGGCACATGGACCATAGTCATGATAGTAGTGCAGTACATATTTCTTCTGTGGCCTCCTTCCTACTTTATGTTTTCCTTTGTTGTGGGTCAGGAATAGAGTTTGAACTCAGTTTCATGTGTATGTGTCTGAATTTTGTAAACTGTGTTTTGTTTCTTGCAATGATCAGCTGGTTATATGGAGGTGAAGTTTAAGGAACTGTTCCTCTGGGGTTCACATTGAATTGTAATCTTCGTAGCTCGGGAGGTGTGACATATTTGGTAGAGCACTAGCCTCTGAGCTAATGTATCACATACCAAGTTCAAGTTACACTCTAAAACCAAAAAAAAAAAAATGCAATCTCCAGGCTTGGGAGTTTACATGCCTGGAACTCCATCCTCATCACTCTGCTGCCTTCTGCCCACATCAAGATAATTCTCCAGTGCCAAACACAGCCCACTGATTTCTTGAGCATCTGTCTAGCTCGAATCCTGTACAGTCATCATTTGAATGTTTGGATACATGGTGAAGCACCGTCCTTCCCTCATTGCATTCCTGCCACCCACAGCTGCTGTGGACCCCAAATGGCCCATCAAGTCCCCACCCTGAGGACACGTGGCATGTGTCCTTTCTGTCCTCTCTCCTCACCTGACCCCAACACTATTCACTTTTTCCCTTGCTTGTTTTTCTCTGTGATTTCAACACAGTTTCCCTGCCCTGGTCAGGACTGTAGTCTGCCCACAGCAAGCACAATGCTCCAGCTATCTTTCTGCCAGGGAACAGCCCCAGGCACCTTCTCCACCACCTGTACACACACTGCTGTGGAAATTCCTGTTTGTTCCACACTTCGTCCCTGGTCATAGTCACGTCTCCATCTTCAAAGCCCTTTAAAAGTATCCCCAGTCTCAGGTCCAGTGTTCTATTCCTCGCAGACCACAGGAGGCTCTGGAATTCCCTGGTCCAACCTCAGTCTCATCCAGTGGGGAAGGCTCTGAAGCAGGACTGCCACTCTCCCATCCTGACTCTGTCACCATCTGCTCAGGTAAGCACCTCAGATCTGTGGGCCTGGGAATCCGAAGAAAACACTTCCTACTATGGGCAGATTCAGTGAGCTTTCATAGTCAGAGTGGGTGCTTAGTAATAAGTCTGGATGCAGACAGCTACTGCTGCTGTGCGTTCCAGCTGTCCATTCCTATTCATCTTTGTGAACCTTTCTTTGTAGTGTTCCATCCCCTGATCTATATACTAAAAGTACAGACAGTTCCTCCCAGGCTCTAATAACAATAATAGCTTAAAACTTACAGATACCTTTCTATGGAATTCTGGTATAGTTGTTAGCATTCTAATACTTGATTTTTTACTCTTGCTTTCTCACGTTTTGTACTCTACCACTTGAATCAAGCTTCCAATCCAATGTGTTCACCGTTCAGTTGAGATGGAGTCTCCCAGAGTTTCTATCCAGGCTGTTTCTGGCTTTTCAACCTCACCGCTGAACTCTCAGCTAATTGAGAAGCTTGGTTGACTGGCTGTAGATTTAGGGGTCTGCTCACAACTTACCAGTGCTGTGCAGTCCTGAACCTGCAAGACAGTGTGTTGCCCCTGTCACCTCTGCATTCAAGGGGGGACGCAGAACTTCATGTGGGGAACATCTAAAGAAAAGAACTCTCCTGATCTTGACCCCCCCAATACACACTCCATAAACAGCTAGAAGACCATGTGTCTTGATTTTCCTGCCCCTTCCTTCCCTCCTCCATGCCCATGCGCTCTATCATATAGAGAAGGGACCAGCCTTGCTACAAATGGCACTGGCAGCACAGGACTGGAATCAGGACCTCCTGTAGTGTCCTTGATATGTCCTTTGGACATATGTCAGAAGCCCTCAGTTTCAGGGACAATCATCAGTGACCTCCCCATGACCTTGGAACTTGCCATGGTACTGATCCTCACTTGGTTTACAGGGACCCTTCTGCCTGTGTAAGAGTCTGGAAAGTAGAACTAAAAAGTCCCAATTTTCTATAGATTAATCTCACAGCAAGTGGAGGCGATCCTGAGGATAGGAAGAGACGCCACGTGAAATCCTTCCAGCTACGGACCAGGACCTTGTCACCTGCTTCTCACTCCACAGGACACCCAGCAGCAGAACTGCACTAGGAACAGTGTGCCTCCCCTCACCCTAACCTCCATGCCTGGAGCACATCCACGTGGTCCCTGGACGACAGCCCTGTCAACCAGCATGTACCTTCCTGAGCCCCAAGACACCGACCCCAATGCTTCAGTGGCCAGCTCCTTTGTCACAACTTGCAGAAGACCTGGTGGCACAGCTTCTAGCATCATCCCAGCATTTTTTTTGTTTTCCTTGCTGTATTCTCTAAGGATGGCGCTTTTAGGGAAGCTCTCTCCCCTGATGGCTGAGACACTCAACTATTAGGGGGGTTCCCAGGGGCCAAAGCCTGATGCCATCCAAATGGATATTCTCATTGGGGCCTCCATATGTAATAACCTACTTGCAAGAAAATCCACAGAGTCATGGTTAAATGTGCCAAAGGAGTATAATTACTTGGTCTGAAAACCTGTCCTACGTTACTTCAGTATCAGGAGCAGCTCCAGCCTCCAAGGGGACATTTGTTTTATTGTTTTCCTCCTTCCTACAAGCTTTTACTCTCCACTCTCCCCAGACCTGTGCCTTCTCCAGAGGCTTCTCCACCTCTCTGCGGGCCTCTCACACTTACTGCCAGTCTCTCAGATACTCTGTGAACCCCTCTGATCTCTGTAGGCTTCTCCATTTCTCTGCAGACCTCGTTGTTCTCTGCATGTCTCTCTCACTCTCTGCAGGCCTTTTGACACTCCGCAGGCCTCTTGGTCTTTTCAGGCCTCTCCTTTCTTCCTCAGAATTCTTGGCAATTCTCAGGTCTCTTTTCTGGCCTGGTCATCCATGGGCCTGTATGTCAGCCCTGGTCACCCCTCCGGCTCGCCCAGGCCCTATTCAAGGCTAAAGAAAGCCCCAACACTCCTCTGCTCCAGAGGGTCATCTCTTGTTGCACGTCCCTTGCCATGTGTTTGTTGCCATGTGTCTCTTGTGACATCTCCCCTTCTGTATCACCTCCCCAGAAGCCCTCCATTCATATCCATTGGCCACCCGCTAAGCTGCTCTGTCACCCTCTGCCGCCTCCCTCCAACCCCCAGAGGCATGGCATGTGTGACAGTGATGTCAGGTGGGGTCGGAACTTCCCTCCCCTCAGGTTCTCACACCGCTCCCCAGTGTCTACTGTTCACTGATGAATTTCCTGTCCTGTGAATTTCCTTGTCCTAATCTGTCAGATAGTGGGAGCTGTGGTGGGGTCCTGTGCCTGGCTCTCCTAATGCTTAAACACGTCATCAATCCGTGCTAACTCTAAGATGAGCATTGTTCCAAAGTGGACAGTTCCATTTTCTCCACTCATTCTGTGCATAACCTCAGTGCCCAGGCAACACCTGGGACATTGCACCACCAAAAAAAACACAAGTAGAAAAACTGACCTGTGTGTCAGAGCAACTGCCTGACAATTGAGTAACCCTTACACTGAAACCCCAGAACCACTTAAGAGAGAAAGAGAGACCAAGTTGTCCTTGAACACTTGGCTCTCTTGTAAAGATCTTGCCTGGCCTACTTACAACTGTGATCTCAGCCCTAAAATCACAGAGAGATCCTGGGGCTCTGAAGTCTTGGGCCTATAATCCCAGATACTCAGGAGGCTGTGATCTGAGGATCCTGGTACACAACCTATCCAGGCAGATTCATCTGTGAGATGGTTTATTCTAATTAACTACCAGAGAGAACCAGAAATGGATCTGAGGCTCAAGTGGTAGAGAGCTCATCTTGGGCAAAAACAGAGATAGTACCCAGGCCCTGAGTTCAAGAACCATTATTGTAACAGGAAAAAAGTAAAACTAGAAAAGGAGAGAGAGAAGAAAATAAGTGGGAAGAAAAGGGAATACACAAAAGAACAGGAAGCAGGGGGAAAATGAATTCATTGCAAGCACAGTGATGTTGGGTGGGGCCAGAAGACACCTTCAGATGAGGAGATCAATGAAGGGACCCCAAGAAAGAGACCTCAACTGACACATATTCTCAGCTGAGCCCTTGAGAGACTCACAGAGTAGAACGCTGGGACAGGGGAGACAGAAAGCCAAGCTGGGCCCTGAGGAGCATGCGCCTCACTTCCTGTGACTCACAAAATCTTAGTGTCTGCATGCACTGTCCTTCCCAACCCACACCACCCTTCTGGCAGCCATGAAGCCAGCAGCAGGCAGAGCTGGGCAGAGCTGCCAAGGCTAGCCTGCAGGGGGCGTCCTCACCTTGGATGCAGGTAGAAGCCATGGTGGTCCAGGGAGGCCCTGAACCTCTGAGTTCTCTCTGCATCTCTGTCTGTCCTGGCCACACTGGGGATGGAACAGTGGCCTCCCATCATCTGGGCCTCTCCCAGCTTTTGTGGAGAGAGGAGTTCATCAGCAAGCCCACCCAGTGACCCTAAATCTTCTGATAACCTCTGAAGCACACACCACCTCTCTACACACACCCTAGTAGAAGCTATTCTGGGCAGGCTCTTTCCCCACTCATGGTCTGGGGTAGAAATGTGCATGACAGGGGCTTTGGGTGTGTGAGGAGAAAGCAAGGACTGAGATGGGTCAAGTCCCAAGTTCAGCCCATTTCTAGGGCAGGATATGAAGATGTCCACTGTTCTGACATTCCCTGATCTTGAAATCCATTCGCCTGTCTCCTTTCTTCCCTGAGAAACAAGTCAAAATTGGACCGGCAGGTTCTCTTCCCTCCTGGGGCACTGGAGGAAGGACAGGGACACAGACCTGGCTTCAGCTTTCAGTAGCAGAGCACAGGCAGCAGAGCACAGGCCTGGTAGAGTGTGCCAGGCCTAGATATGCCAGGGGCTGTGTGCATGTACTCTGCCCAGAATTTCACATATTCATTCAGTTATTATTTTCTTTATTTTTTTGTCTATCAGTGTATGTGTGTCAATCTGTGGGCTTTGAATCTGGTTCTTGGTGTGCTGTCCATGAGCTTTTTGTATTGTCCGGTGGCTGGCGCTCTACCTCGTAACCCACAGCTCCACTTGTAGATGTTTGGGGGTTAATTATAGGAAAGAGTCTCACTGACTTGTATGCACAGGCTAGCTTTCAACTACAATACAAATCTCAGCATGCTGAGTAGCTAGGACTATAGGCATAAGCCTCTAGTACCTTCTTTCAACTCAGAATTTCTGTGCTACCCACTGACAAGAAATACAATTCTGTTTGCAGCAGCAAATGATGCATTTTTTCTTCATAAGAGATCAGGCACCAAAACTTAGGAGCCAAAGTCAGGAAGGGAGCAGAATACAATCATTTTCCCAGTCAAAGAAAAGAGAGATGAGTGAATCCATTGCCCAGGACCTGGTGCATGCCTTAGGAACAGGGAAGGGGGGTGCCAGGCCACTAGGCTTAACCCCATCCTTCATGGCAGGGACAATTTGGGGTCATTTCATTTCCTTTCAGCAACCTCCCATCACCTGAGTCCAACAAACTGGCTTTAATGGTCTGATATACATTCTTCGGGTCAACACTGAGAATATGCCAGACACATCCGCAGGGCCGCATAGTCCGAAGACAGGTGCAGCCATGCACTCATGACATGATGCCACAAGTTTTTTCAGCTTTAGAGCCAGGAATTTCCTTGAGCATAATATCTTGGAAGTTCATAATGACACAGTAATCTGTCCTTTTGTAGTTTACAATGATGTTATATTTATTTATGCTGGTATGAGAGAGGTGTGTATGATCTCATTTTCTGGAATTTTTATCTTAGAAATAGAGATATGGTAAGAAGGATTTTCTTTTTGTGTAGATGTATAACAGACTATGGACAATCAAGATCCTGTAATTTATAATTCCACACATTGAACCAAAAAAGAAGAGATTTGTTCA
The DNA here is from genome assembly GCF_000151885.1 of Dipodomys ordii. NCBI lineage: Eukaryota > Metazoa > Chordata > Mammalia > Rodentia > Heteromyidae > Dipodomys > Dipodomys ordii. The sequence goes on along the minus strand of NW_012267708.1, from coordinate 106,376 downwards.
TAGGTGGAATAAGAAGGCTGAGACTTTCCCAGTGAAATGAGATGGATCAAAGAGAGAATCACCTGTGGCATCACTGACAGGAACAGAGCCAGTGGTGTCCAGACAGGACAGCAGCAGCAGCACGGGGACCGTCCCCATGGTCACCAGGCTCCCCATTTGTGCCATCCTTAGAGAATACAGCAAGGCAAACCAAGAAATGCTGGGTTGTTGCTAGAAGATGTGCCGCCAAGTCTTATGCCAGTTGTGATGAAGAAGCCGGACACTGAAGCATTTGTGTCAGTGTCTTGGGGCTCAGAAGGGTCCATGCTGGCTGACAGGACTGTCTCCGAGGGGCCACGTGGATGTGCTCCAGGCATGGAGGTTAGAGTAAGTGAAGTATACTGTTCTCAGTCCATCCTTGCTGCTGTGTGTCCTGTGGACTGAGAAGCAGGTGACAAGGTCCTGGTCCTCTAGCTGGAGGGACTTAATGTGGCATCTCTTCCTCTCCACAGGATCGCCTCCACTTGCTGTGAGAGGAATCTATAGACAATTGGGGCTTTTTAGTTCTACTTTCTAGACTCTTACACAGGCAAAAGGGTCCCTGTAAGCCAAGTGAGGGTCAGTACCATGGCTTCTGACCTATGTCCACTGGACACAGACATAACAAGGACACTGCAGGAGGCCCAGACTCCATCCCTGTGCTGCCAGAGCATCTTCTAACAAGGCTGCCCCCTACTCTAGAGGATGGAGTGCGGGGGGGGGGGGAGAGGGGAAAGTAAGGAGCAGGAAAACCAGTTCACATGGTGTTCTTGCTGTTTATGGAGCATGTATGGGGGGGTCAAAATCAGGGGAGTTCTTTTTCCCCAAAAAGTTCTGAGTCACTCCTTGAATGCAGAGGTGACAGTGGAAACAGACTGTCTTGTAGGTCCAGGGCTGCACTGGTAAGATGTGAGCATGTACCAGAAGCTCCAGTCTGTCAACACAGCTGCTTAAATGGCTGAGAGCTCAGTGGTGGAAGTGAAAATCCCAAAGCAGTCTGGATAGAAAGTCTGGGAGACTCCATCTCAGCTGAACCATGAATGCATTAGATTGGAAGCTTGGTTCAAGTGGTATAGTACAAAATGTGAGAAAGCAAGAGTAAAAAATCAGGTATCAGAATGCTAACAACTATACCAGAATTCCACAAAAAGATGTTTGTAAGTATTAAGCTTTTATTGTTATTAGAGCCAGGGAGGGACTCTTTGTTCTTTTAGTATATAGATCAGAGGATGATACCCTACAAAGAAGGGTTGAATATTAGTGGAGAGCTGGAAAGCAAAAGGCAGTACCTCTTTGCTTCAAAACTCAGTATTAAGCCAGGTGCCGGTGGCTCATAACTGTAATCCTAGCTACTCAGGAGGCTGAGATCTGAGGATCGCGATTCAAAGCCAGCCTGGGCAGGAACAACTGTGAGACTCTATCTCCAATAAACCACTATAAAACTTGAAGTGGTGCTGTGGCTCATGTGGTAGAGCGCTCGCCTTGAGCTGAAGAGCATAGGGACAGTGCCCAGGCCCAGAGTTCAAGCCCCACAACTGACAAAAACAAAACAAAACAAAAACTCAGTCTTAAGCACCCACTCTGACTGTGAGAGCTCACTGCATCTGCCCACAGTATGAAATGTTCTCCTCATGAATCCCGGGCCCACAGAGCTAAGGTGCTTACCTGAGCAGGTGATGGCAGAGTCAGGATGGGAGTGTGGCAGTCCTGCTTCACAGCCTTCCCCACTGGCTGGTACAGAGACTGGAAAAGGGACTTCTGTAGCCTCCTGTGGTCTGCTAAGAATGGCACACTGGGCCTGAGATTGGGGGACACTTTTAAAGGGCTTTAGAGATGGGGAGGTGACTGTGAATGGGGAGAAGATGTGGGACACACAGAAATTTCCACAGATGTGTATCTGCAGGTGGTGGAGAAGGCTCCTGGAGCTGTTCCCTGGCAGAGAGATAGCTGGAGAATTGTCCTATGGACAGACTACAATCCTGAAAAGGGCAGGGAATCTGTAGTGAAATCACAGACAAAGGAAGGAAAGGGAAGAAGTGAATAGCTTTGGGGTCGGGTGAGGAGACAGGGCAGAAAGGACACATGACACATGTCCTCAGGGTGGGGACTTATTGTCCCATTCGGGGTTCACAGTATCTGTGGGTGGCTGGAACACGGTGAAGGAGGACGGTGCTTCCCTGGTTTCCTCACATTCAAATGATGACTGTACAGGATTCGAGCTACTGCTGAGACAGAACCTCAAGAATTCACAGTATGCCATTGGTGGCTCTGGAGAACCTTCTTGATGTAGGCAGAAGGCAGCAGACTAGTGAGGAAGGGCTCCAGGTGTGTAAACTTCCTACTCAAGAGTTTACAAATCTTTCTTTTGGGGGGGTTAGATTGGGACTTGAACTCAGTATCTGATGCTTTAGCTCAGTGGCTACTGCTCTAACAAATATGAGCACTCCTCCCATGCTAGGAAGATTGCAATTCAATGTGAATCCCACAGAATAGTTCCTTAAATTTCATCTCCAAATAACCAGCTGATCATCACAAGATACATACATAACTCAGGTTACAAAACTCAGATAAATACACATGAAACTGAGTTCAAACTTTATTGCTGACCAAAAAAAAGTAAAACATAAAGTAAGAAGGAAGCCATAGAAGAATTATTTACTGCAATACTACCATGGCTGTGTTCTGTTTGCACCTCTAGGACACACAGTTTCCCCCATTTGTGCACAGACAGAAGGAAGTAAAGAGAGGCAGGCTGGGATGCTGCTGGGTCCTGAGAAGGAAGGCCCATAGCAATGCTCAGACCCTGGGACCTGAACCACACTTGGGCTCTGGGGATGGAGATACTGGGGGCGGATGGACCACAAGACCACAGGACCACCACCATGCATGGTGAATATACAGGCATGAGACAAGCACACTGAGACTGTGTCAGTTGAATGAGTAAACATGTCCAGGCTCTGATGAGAAACTGCTTTTGCTCACCAACTTCTCAATGCTTTGCTCAGTGTGACTGCCTTAGATTGGCTTATCCTTACAACCCCTTTAAGATGGCAGCAAACAGCCCCATGTCTGTAATCCAAGCATCACTATTTTTGGGCAGAATGTCCATGAAACTGATTTTCAATTAACCATGAAAGGCCAGATTAGCTGTGACTCCTGCTGCAAAGTGCTAACCTTGAGCACAAAATCTAAAGGACAGATTCCAGGCTGATTTAAAGCTATAGGGGTACAATAAAGAAAAAAATAGAAAAGGAGAGAAAATAAATGAAAATGGGGAAAGAACACCTTTGCTTTAGGGACCTGATCCAAGAATGGCCAGTGGATAGGTATGTAGTTCACTGGTAGAACACTGGTCTTGAGCCTTAATTCCAGGAAAATAAGATGTTTAAGGGTCAAGCATGGAACTGGATTTGGGACTTGGCTCCTGGGAAGCCTGGAAGTTTCTTTGCATGGGGTTTAAGCAGACATTGCAGGGTGCCAGCTGTCTGAGCACGTACAACATAGCCATGTTAGATAGTTATTCCCCAAACTCAGCCTGAGCTCCTGTAGGAGCCACTGGTTCAGAAGGGCTCCAGGGTTCATTCATTCCACAGCTATGTGTGGGCTCTGCACCTTGCAGCAAGATAGACCTGAGAGAGACACAACAGCTTATCACCTTCAAGGTCCAAAAGGATTGCAGTAAGACAAAGTTACTGGACAAGCTGTAGGGCACAGGGGTGGAGTAGAGGGAGCTGGGCAGGAAATGGACCAGTGGCACTGCCTCAGGGGAGGAATGCAGTGGTGGGCACTGCTCGTGGAGTTGGCCTCCCATGGTGGGCATGGGACTTTGTATCAGGAACAGGTTGAAAGGCTTGTTGTGCTGTTTTGTTTCTCTGTTCTGAAGTTCTGGTGAGATACAAGTAATGTCCGTTTGCAATTTTTGTTCAAGGCTGGCTCCAGGCTTGTCTCAGGTTCCTGGGCTAGACTGAAGTTGGTGTACATACCATGCTAATACAGCTGAGTGACCACAGTTTTGGTTCCTTTTTTGTAACTGGAGTTTGAACCCAGGGCCTCTCACTTGCTAGACAGGTGCTCTAACACTAAGTCTACCTTTCAGGACAGTCTTTTGGCAGTGAATCAGAGGAATCCCTTGCATATTTTAGCCTTAGGTGACCTGTGAAGTTCACTTCTCCAGATCTCAACCTTCTGAGTAGAGACATTGACAGACATAAGCCCTAAAGACAGCACTGCACACCCTTCCCTCTATAGTACCTTTCAAATGAGAAAATCCCAGAGACACGTTTCCAGGTGACAAAGGAAGTTGATTACTTGGTCTGTTCCCTTGTTCTGGGTGACACTTCAGTACTAGGAGCAGCTGCAACCTCCAAGGGGGGCAAGTTCTTTTCCTTTTGTTCCTCCTTCCTACAGCTTCTCCCCTCCCTTTTCTGCACGCAGGCCTCTCTGCTCTCTGCAGGGCCTTTCAACTCTTCATGGGCCTCTCTGACTCTTTATAGGCTCTCCACCATCTCCAGACCTCTCTCTCTCTCCTTGGGCCTCTCCACCTCTCTGTGGGCTTCTCCAACTCGATGCCAGCTTCTCTAACTCTCCGCTGGCCTCTTGACCCTATGCGGGGCTCTCAGCTCTACCTCCTCAGGCCTCCCCGGACCTCTGCTCCAGCCTAGACACCCCTCAGGATGGCAAGTCTACCCATGGCCTCTCTGTCAGCCAGGATCACTCCTTAGTTCTGCCCAGGAACTCTTCTGCCTTCAGGAGAGCCCAGGCACTGCTCTGCTCCAGGAGGTGTGTCTTATGCTGAGTCTCCCCTTCTCTGTCTCCTCTGCAGAACCCCTCTTCTCTGTATCCACTTGCATGCACCCCAAGCCTCCCTTTGATGCCCTGTCTCCCAGGGTCTTGGCGTGAATGGCGGTGAGATTGGGACAGGACTTCCTGCCCCTCAGGCTCTCACATTCCCCCTTGGTTTTTATGACTAATCAAATCATTGAATTTTAGGTCCTTCTTTTGGGCCAGATCCTAAACTCCCCACTGGGGAGGAGGCAGGTCCAGCACATCATAACAGGCTATCCTGGAATCTCCAGGTTGGAAGATGTTGGGTCTTCGTCTGTCCCATGAAAGATGGACGGGGTCCGAGGAAAGCTAAGTGCGGCGCTTGCCCATTCCCCAGCCTCCCTCAGCCCGGGAGACAATCAGACACAGCAGGGAGCCAAATCCAGCAGGTAGAAGAGCAGCCATTTTTAAAGCCAAAAAGGGTGGGTGGCATGGCAAGGGAGGAAGAGGAACCAATTACTGTCAAGGTCACACCCTATCATGCACCTAAGCCTTCACGGGCTGGTTAGGCACTGATCATAATGTGAATTGGGCTCTGCCCACTCTACTCTCTCCCAGCGCCATCTTTGCTGCCTATGTGCTCTACAGTAAATATGGCTCTGCCCACTCAACCCCCTCTCAGCGCCATCTTTGCTGCCCACGTGCTTTGCAGATTCCCCCTTTTTTGTTTTAATGGCAGACCCACCTCCCAGTTAGTTATCCTTTTCCCTCCTCTGTAAAGGTTGCTTTAACAGGATTTTTTTTAAGGATAGCATTGGTTACGCAGGGGGTTCGAGGCAAGTCTGGGGGTCGAGATTCGCCAGACCAGGATAGGGAGGGCCCTTGTGCATGATCCAAGAGCCCGTCCCAGTTACCTCACATCCCCACCTAGCACAGTAATAAACATCAGTCCAACCACAGTTAGAAATGTTCGAAGCAGTTCAGTTAATTCCTGGGCACCTGGTGTCTTTTAAGTAAGCCAGTTCCTTGTACGTGCCTTTAAGCTAGCACAGGGGTCAAGATGACCTTTGAGCTTTACTGTCAGCTCCCAATGGCTCCCAACATCATCTCCCCTGCCTGCCGGCCCTCCCCCCCCCCCCCCCCCCCGTCTTTGTTTAAAGAAGTGAACCCGCCTGTCTTAGGTTGGGTGGATCGCCTTGTCTGCCTTACCCGTCATCGGGAACTTCTTCAGAGCGAAGCTGAAGGCCCTGTCTTAGGTTGGTCAGACTGACACCCCCTCTTACCCGTCTCTGGCTGCGATTCCTCTGGGGGGGGGGAATTCATTCATTTGGAGCTTGTAATTGGCTGGCTAAGCTCATAAGAGTTTTGCAGTGCACATGTAATGCAAGGAAGGCATAGAAAAAACCATCAGCAAAAGCATTACCAGGCCAGGAAATGTCACTACTAGTCCTTTAACCTTAGTGAAGGATGGGATAGCAGTCTTTGCCACTTCAGAGTCCAGAGGTGGGGATTGTTCTAATCCAGCTATTTGTCTGTGGGGTTGAAAAAGATCTAAACTGGAAGTATAACAAAAGGTGGTTGTTTAACAATAAGTATGGATTCAATGCCGCTATACAAGCAATTAGTAAAAGAACAATTAAAGCAGGTAACATTAAAATAATTAGCTCCTACAGAAGTATTGAACAGTCCATATATAATGACATAGGGTGGTGATCAAAATGAAGTTCAGGCCACCAGGTCGAAGGGACAGCTTCTCTTGTGGTGCTATTGATGATTTCTGCATTGCCAGTGTTGATCACTGCCCAGGTCACCCGTTGAGGTTGATGCAGATTCCATAGGGTCATTGCCAGGACTGGGAGGGTCAGGACAGCCAACAGCTGGAGTATCGCCATCTGCAATTGATAGAGAACACAAGAGCCTCTCAAGGGCTGGTTGCCCTTGGGGATGGTTAGTGGTTATCTTTTTGGCTTTTCTCTTTTAAACACAAGCTTTGGCCATGGCCGTTTTTCTTTCCTTGTTGGTTAGCTTATTCTTGGGCATCCCCTTGTATAGAGGAGATGGGTAAAACTTAAGGTTCCTGGCAGGGATCCAAATGGGAGCGGACTCCCCTATGGGGAAAACGCATCCAAATCCCCTGCCCATAGTAACTAGAGGGTCAGGTCCTCTCCATTGTTGTGTCAGAGGGTCCTTCCACCTGACTTTCACTTGGGGCTTAGGGTTTAGTTGTCCCCAGTGCTTCTGAAATCTGGATTCAGTTGCCCCTTTCGAAAAATTTTAAAATGTTAACAGTAAGCAAAGCTATCTGTAACTGTATATGGGGGCTAACTCCCCTTTTTTGTTTTATAGGCTATCAGAATACAAATTAAAAGGTTTTTGAATGTCCTGAAGGGCCATCATTATGGCCAGCATTTCTTTATATTGTGCTGACCCTTGACAAGGTTGAAATCTTTGTTGGCTCAGGGTCTTTTGTTGCTCCTCAAAGGATGCATATGCAGAGCCTGCTTTACCTCCATCAGTAAAAACATGGAGGGCACCAGGAATAGGCGTAGGAGAAAATAGAGATGGCATTTTGAGGGGAAGTCACCATAAGATGACAGTCCATTTGGATGGCCCATAATGGCAGTCGATCTGGCCTAGAAACCCCTCCAAGGAGAGAGCAAGACGAGCATTGGCTCGAGTGAGCCACTCAACATCTGCTATCCGAAAAGGAAAAACAATGGAGTGAGGGTCGAGGCCATAATGCCGTTGGGCTTGGGTCCTTCCCTTGACAATAGCATCTGCAAGTTGGTCTTCTTGAGAGTGCACCCGAGGCGTGCCCCCCCGGGGAGTGTGAACCCGCTCTAATGGCTCCCCACTTTGAGTTAAAACTGCAGAAATCAATGTGACACCCGCAAATAACCAAAGGGAAATGGGCTCAAAAATAGAATACCTATTCAGGGAAACTTCATCCAGGGCTTTTTGGAACTGCAAAAATATTGCCCGATGTCTGTCTGTAATTGTAATAACTTCTTGGGGCGTCCTGTCTCTTAGCAGGGCAAATAAGGGCACAAGACTATCTTTAGGGACAGAAACCCATGGCAACAGCCAATTGATTTCCCCTAAAAGACTCTGAAGTTGGGTTAAGGTTAGAGAGGCTGGAATATCCAGCAAAGGCTTAAGGGGGCTAGCCTGAGTCAAGGTAAGGTGTGTCCTGAGCACCTTAAAAGGAGCTACCTTTTGAATTTTATTAAGGGCTATGGTTAAAAAAAAAAAAACAAACCCTTTTTTAATATGGCGAGAACCTGGGCCAGAAGGCCCTCCAGGCAGCTCGGGTCTTGGTGCCCCAGAATGATATCATCCATGTAGGCATAAGCAAGGGAGGTATCTGAACCCAGCACAGGCCCGAAAAGTGTGGCCAAGTATTGTTGGCCGGAGGCTGGGCTATTGGCCATACCCTGTGGCAGCACCATCCATTCAAACCTCCGATCAGTCTGGGAAAAATTAGGAGAAGGTATAGAGAAAGCAAACTTCTCCCAGTCATCTGGATGCAGGGGGATAGAAAAAAAACAATCTTTAATATCAATCACAACCAAGGTATATTCTGAAGGTGTAGCAGGAGTCCAGGGCATGCTTCTTAGGGGCGTTCCTACTAGCTCCATCCTTTCATTTACCTTAGGCAGTCCTCCTGTACTCCTTCTAGGCCTAATATTGCCTCCTCCTCCTTCTTCTGTGATATAGCATTACCCATATTTAGGGTTTCACTTACCCCGAGAGACCGCTTAGCCTCTGCCAGTATCTTCCTTTCGTGCTCCACGTTGGGCGCCAGATGTTGGGACCCCATCCGTCTTTTGTGGGACGGACGAAGACCCAACAGGAAGAGATGGGATGGATCTGGTCTGGGCTGTGTTAGTGTCTCCCAGCAGCTTTCATATGTTTGCTGCAAATTTCTTCATGGACTGACTAAGGATTCATTACATAGGCTTGGCAGGCTGAGGCCCAACTGGTTTTCATGACAGTTTTAGGCAGAGACATAGGACAATTTACCAGTTTAACAAATAACCAGATATTAACAAATACAAAAGGCTTGAGCCTCTAACCATTTTTTAACAACTGCATACTTGCTATCACTGTTTTCCATGCCTCTTCTTTTAAGATAATCTTTCTCTAATTTACTACCAAAAGGCTGTCCAGAATGTGAGATTAAGTGTTAGAACACCTGTCTAACAAGGGAAAGGCCCTGGGTTCAAATTCCAGTTCCACAAAAAGGAACCAAAACAAGGGTCACTGAGCTGTATTAGCACACTATGTACACCAGCTTCACTCTGGCCCAGGAAACTGAGACAAGCCTGGAGCCTTCCACAGCTGTGGAATAAATGAACCCTGAAGCCCTTCTGAATCATTGGCTTGTGCAGGAGCTTGGGCTGAGTTTGTGGAATGACTATCTAACATGGCAACATTGTACGTGATCAGTCACCAGGCACCCTGCAATGTTTACCTAAATCCCATGCTCTCCTTCCTCCACAAAGAACCTTCCAGGCATCCCAGGAGCCAAGTCCCAAATCCAGTCCCATGCTTGCCCCTTGAACTTTTTATTTTCCTGGAACTGAGGCTAAGCCACCATTCTACCAGTGAGTCACATCCCTATCCACAGGCCATTCTTGGATTTGGCCCTTAAGACAAATGTGTTTTTTTCCATTTTCTTTCCTTTTCCTTTTTTCCTTTGTTTCCCTTGTACTCCAGAGGCTTGAACTTGGCCCAGAAACTCTCCTTCAGGTTTTGTGCTCAAAGTTAGCACTTTACAACGGGGGGTCACCAGTAATCTGGTCTTTCATGGTCAATTGGAAATCAGAGTCTCTCAGACTTTCTTCCCCAGAATAGTGATGCTTGGACTACAGGTGTGATTCACCAGCATGGGGCTGTTTTCTGCTATTTTCATGGGATTGAAGGAAAGGACAAGCCAATCTCAGGCAGTCACGCTGAGCAAGGCATTGAGAGGTTGGTGAGCAGAAGCGGCATCTCATCAGAGCCCGGCCACGTGTGCTCACTCATCTCCCCCAGTCTCAGTGTGCTTGTCTCGTGCCTGTACAGTCACCACGCATGGTGATCCCCAATGCAACATCTCCCAAGGGAATGGTCACAATAATATGTGCTGTCATGCTGATTAACTCCACACATGAGCAGTCCAGGTGGCACTGGCTTACTGAATCTCACCCTCATTTCCAGTGAAGCCCCTCTCTTCCTCTCTGCCTCTGATCCCCACAGCTGGCCTCCTTCCTCAGCTCTCAGCCTCCCCAGCTTGGGTCGCAGCTCAGGTTCTGTGATCCTGTGGTCCATCCACCCCAGTATCTCCATCCCCAGAGCCCAGGTGTGGCTCAGGTCCCAGGTCTGAGCAGCACCATGGGTCTTCCTTCTCAGGACCCAGCAGCATCCCGGCCTGCCTTTACTTATCTCCTTTTCTCTGTGCAGAAAGGCAGGGACTGTGTGTCCTCTCACCTGTCCCCCGGTGCCACACAGACCACAGCCATGGTAGTAGTGCAGTAACTATTTCTTCTACGGCCTCCCTCCAACATTGTATTTTACTTTACTTTTGGTCAGGAATGGAGTTTGAGCTCAGTTTCATGAGTTTTGTAACCTGAGTTATGTATCTTGCCATGATCGGCTGGTTATTGGAGATGAAGTTTAAGGAACTGTTCCTCTGGAGTCACACTGAATTGTAATCTTCCTAGCCTGGGAGGCATGGCACATTTGGTAGAGCAGTAGCCACTGAGCCAAAGCACAGGTTCCAAGTTTAAAACGACTTTAAACCAAAAAATAAAAAAATTGTAAGCTCCTGAGTAGGGAGTTTACACGCCTGGAGACCCTTCCTCATCAGTCTGCTGCCTTCTGCCTGCATCAACAAAATTCTCCAGTGCCAAACACAGCCTACTGTGTTTTCTCCAGTTTCTGTCTCAGCACTAGCTCCAATCCTGTACAGTCATCATTTTAAGGTAAGGAAACATGGAGAAGCACCATCCTCCCCTCACTGCCTTCCTGCCACCCACAGCTACTGTGGACCCCAAGTGGGCCATCAAGTCCCCACCCTGAGGACTGGAGGTATGTGTCCTTCCTGCCCTCTCTCCTCACCTGACCCCAACACTATTCAATTCTTCCCTTGCCTGTCTTTCTCTTTGATTTCAGCACAGTTTCCTTGCCCGGGTCAGGACTGTAGTCTGCCCACAGCACAATTCTCCAGCTATCTCTCTGCCAGGGAGCAGCCCCAGGCCACCTTCTCCACCACCTGTAGGCACACACTTGTGGAAATTCCCACATCTGCCGTGGTCACAGTCACGTCTTCCGTGGTCACAGTCATGTCCCCCATGGTAACAGTCACGTTCTCATCTCCAACACCCTTTAAAAGTGTCCCCCAAAAGAGGAGGCAACAATGCTTGATGAGAAATGTACTCCATATCTTGCCCATGTAATTGTAACTCCTCTGTAGAGTATTCTCAAAATAAAAAAAGTGTCCCCCTGTCTCAGGCCCAGTGTCCCATTCTTAGTGGACCACAGTAGGCTGCAGAATTCCCTTGTCCAGCCTCAGCCCCAGCCAGCGGGGAAGGCTGTGAAGCAGGACTGCCACACTCCCATCCTGACTCTGCCATCACCTGCTCAGGTAAGCACCTCAGCTCTGTGGGCCTGGGATTCAGGAGGAGAGCACTTCCCACTGTGGGCAGATGCAGTGAGCTCTCGCAGTCAGAGTGGGTGCTGAGCACTGGGGCTGAAAGCAGAGGGCTACTGCTGTTGGGCTTTTCAGCTTTCAACTCCTATACATCCTTCTGAAGCCTTCTTTGTAGGGTTCCATCCCCTGATCTATATACTGAAAGCACAGATAGTCTCCCTGGCTCTAAAAACAATAAGTCACTATTTACAGATACCTCTTTGTGGAATTCTAGTACAGGTGTTTGCATTCTGATACTTGATTTTTTGCTCTCTTTTTTTCTCACACTTTATACTCTACCACTTGAACCAAACTTCTAATTGAATGTGTTCAAGGTTCAGTTGAGATGGAGTCTCCCAGACTTTCTATGCAGGCTGCTTCTGGCTTTTCAACCCCATCGCTGAGCTCTCAACCATTTCTGCAGCTTTGTTGACTGGCTGGAGCTTCAGGGGCCTGCTCACAGCTTACCAGTGCCTTGCAGTGTGTTTCCTTTGTCACCTCTGCAATGAGGGAGTGACTCAGAACTCTGTGTGGGGAACATCTAAAGAAAAGAACTCCCCTGAGCTCATGCCCTCGCCCCCATACACGCTCCATAAACAGCAAGAAGACCATGTGTCTTGGTTTCCTACTCCCTACTTCCCTCTCCCAGCTCCATCCTCTAGAGGAAGAAGCAGTCATGCTAAGAGTGGCTCTGGCAGCACAGGGCTGAGTCTGGACCTGCAGCTGTGTCCATGTTGTGTCTGTGTCCTCTGAACATGTGACCTGAGTTTTCAGCTGCAGGGACAATCATCTGTGACCTCCCCATGACCTCAGAGCTTGCCATGGTACTGTCCTCACTTGGCTTTCAGGGACTCTTCTGCCTGTGGTAGAGTCTGGAAAGTAGAACTAACAAGCCCCAATTGTCTATAGATTCATCTCACAGCAAGTGGAGGCAATCGTGTGGAGAGGAAGAGACCCATGTGAAATCCTTCCACCTTGGGGACCAGGACCTTGTTACCTGCTTCTCAGTCCACAGGACACACAGCAGCAGGGCTGCAGTGGGAACAGTTTTCCTCCCCTCACACTAACCTCCATGCCTGGAGCACATCCCCGTGGTCCCTGGGGGACAGCCCTGCAAGCCGTCATGGCCCCTCCTGAGCCCCAAGACACCGACCCCAATGCTTCAGTGTCCAGATCCTTCCTCACAACTGGCAGAAGACCTGGAGGCACAGCTTCTAGCATCATCCCAGTATTTTTTGGTTTGTTTTGCTGTATTCTCTAAGGATGGTGCAAATGGGGAGCCTGGTGACCATGGGGACGGTCCCTGTGCTGCTGCTGCTGTCCTGTCTGGACACCACTGGCCCTGTTTGTGTCAGTGTTGCCACATGTGATTCTCTCTTTGATCCATTTCCTTTCACTGGGAAAGTCTCAGCCTTCTTATTCCCTAGTGAACAAATCTCTCCTCTTTTGGTTCAGTGTAGGGAATTATATATTACAGTCTCTTGACTCGCCATAGTCTGTTGTATATCTACCAAAAAGTAAATCCTTCTTAGCATTTCTCTATTGCAAAGATAAATATTCCAGAAAGTGAGTTCATACACACATCTCTCATGCCAGGATAAATAAATATGACATCATTGTAAACTACAATAGGACAGGTTACTGTGTTACTATCAACTTCCAGGATATTATGCTAAAGGAAATTCCTGGGTATACAGGTGCAAAGCTTGTGGCATTGTGCCTTGTGTTAAATAGCTGCACCTGTCCTCGGACGATGTGGCCCTGCAGATGTGTCTGGCATATTCTCAGTGTCGACCCCAAGAATGTAGATAAGATCATTAAAGGCTAGTTTGTTAGACAGGAAATGAAATGACCCCAAATTGTCCTTGCCATGAAGGATGGGGTTAAGCCTAGTGGCCTGGCACCTCCCTTCCCTGTTCCTAATGCATGCACCAATTCCTGGGCAATGGATTCACTCATCTCTCTTTTGTTTGTCCGTGAAAATGATTGCACGCTGCTCCCTTCCTGACTTTGTCTCCTAAGCCTTGGTGCCTGATCTCTCATTAAGAATAAATGCATCACTTGTTGCTGCAAACAGAATTCTTCTTGTCAGTGGGGAGCACAGGATTCTGAGCTGCAAGAAGGTACTAGAGGCCATTCCTGTGGTCCTATTTACTCAGCATGCTGAGATCTGAATTGTGGTTGAACGCTAGCCTGTGTTCACAAGTCTGTGAGAATCGTTTAATCTACAATTAACCTCCAAGCATATACAAGTGGAGCTGTGGCTCAAGTGGTAAAACGCCAGTCTCTGGCCAATACAAAAATCTCATGGACAGAACCAAGGCCCAGATTGAAAGCCCCAGAACTGGTATACATACACTGACAGACAAAAATAATGAAAATAATAAATGAGTCAATACTTGAAATACTTCCAGAAGATTTCTGAGTGACTCTAAAAATAACTTTTTTATGGCATGTCAGGCGTCCACCGCAGGTTGTTACAATGGTGGAAAGACTAGGGGACCCTGAAACATATGAGGGGGCACGTTCTCTGTGGGAATTTCCATCCGTTGGCAGCCAGCCCACCGAGGCCATCTGCCAGCGGCTCCAAGGAACCCAAATGTCAACACCAAAAGGCAGATAAGACAGTCAAGTGACCACAGACCCTTAACCCCTAGGTCCCACATGCCTCACATGACCCTCTGAGAAAGTCCCACATGGCTTCTCAAGGGAGCTCCAGATGACTTGGCAAAGTAGCCCCAGATGGACTCTCAAGGAGTCCCCGATGACTTCTCAAAGAAGTCCAACATGGCTTCTCAAGGAAGCCCCAGGAGGCACCATTGATGTCTCATCCTGTCTTGCCCCAGACCCTGGAAGTAACTTTGCAGACAGCCTTCCACTGAGTCCTGCAGATGCTGGCCTGTCCAGCCCTGATGGCTTCTCAGGTCCCAGATGACCTCTCCAGGAAGTCCCAGATGACTTCCTGAGGAGGTCCCAGATGGCTTCTCAAGGAAGCCCCAGGAGGCATGGGCAACATCTTGTCCTGGCATCAGACTTGGGATATATATGCTGTGTCCAGCCTTCCACTGAGTCTCCCCAGATGCAGGCCAACCCAAACTCACCCCTGGAGGGTTTCCAAATGACTCCTGTCCACCTTGGTCCTAAGAAAACAGACGCTTGAGGAAGATCTCTCCCCTGATGACTGAGACACTCACCTATGAGGGAGTTTCCCGTGGGCCAAGGCCTGATGCCGTCCTCATGGATTTTCTCACTGGTGCCTTGGGTCAAATCCCAAGGTCAACCTCCTTCTATGGTGGGATATGAAGATGCCCATTACTCTGATATTCCCCCATCAGCTCTCTTCTTGGGACCCACCACCCCTATCTTTCTTTCTTGGTAGTGAAATATCAGAAATGGTCCTGCAGTTCATCCTCCCTGCCACAGTGGGGCAGTGGAGAAAGCACAGGGACACAGACCTGGCTTCAGCTTCCAGTTGCAGAGCACAGCCAGGAGAGCAGAGGCCGGGCAGAGTGTGCCAGGCCTTGAGACGCCACGGGCTGTGCTCACTCACTGCCCAGAATTTCTTTTATATGGTTACATATATATGTATATTTATAATTGTTATTATTTTTGTGTGTCAGTGTATTTGTGTCAGTCCTGGGGCTTTCAGTCTGGTTCTTGGTGCTGTCCATGAGCTTTTTTTTTTTTTTTTAATTGGCCAGAGGCTGGTGCTCTACCACGTGAGCCACAGCTCCACTTAGATGTTTGGGGTTAATTGTAGAAAAGATTCTCACTGACTTGTATGCACAGGCTAGCTTTCAACCATAATTCAAAGCTCAGCATGCTGGGTAGCTAGGACCACCAGCATGAGCCTCCAGTGCCTTTTTTCAGCTTAGAATTTCTGTGCTACCCACTGACAAGCAGAGCAACTCTGTTTGCAACAGGAAGTGATGTGTTTATTCTCCACCAGAGACCAGGCACCAAGACTTAGGAGACAAAGCCAGGAAGGAAGGAGGTTACAAGCACTTTCACAGCCAAAGAGATAGAAAGATGAGTGAATGCATTGCACAGGCACTGGTGCAGGCGTTAGGAAAGAAGAATGATAAGGCAGGGGACAGGCCACTAGGCTGCACTCCATCCTCCAAGGCAGTGTTGATTTGGGGTCATTTCATTTCCTATCCTTAACATTCCACCACCTGACCCCAACAAATCTGCCTTCAGTTAGGTTATTTCTCTTGGTAAGTTCTTCTTGAAGAAGAAGCCAGCCGCATCGGCAGGGCCTCTTCAACAAAGGACACCACCTACTGTAGCAGATAATGCAGTGGCTTAAAAGGTTTTCAAAATTATAGCCAGGAACTTTCTTTATCAAAGTATCATCAGTGTTGATAGCAACACAGTAATCGGGTTTATCCTTCTTTGCGTGAATATGATATGTATTAAAATGAAAATGAGGGTAATATTTAAAAGCCATGAATGAGAGGTTTTTATCTCTAAGATACAGATATCCTGAGAAAGAATCTCCTTTAGGGAGATGTATCACAGAGTGTGGCCAGTCCAGAGCCTGCAATTTCTGCTCAGTCCTATTCAACCAAAGAATGAGAGATGTGTTCACTGGAGGGAGGGTGAAGTTTGAGTCTTTCCAAGTAAAGCGAGACGGGTCAAAGAGTGATTCATGACGGGCAACCCTGACACGAACAGAGCGACTGGTGTTCAGATAGGGCAGCAGCAGCAGCATGTAGACCATCCCCACAGTCACCAGGGTCCCTGTTCGGGACATCATTAGGACAACACAGCAAGGCCAACTCCAACCACGTGGCAGATTCTAGAAGCTGTGCAGCCAGGTCTTCTGCAGGTCCTGAGGAGGGAGCAGGACACTGGGGGATTGGGGTCCGTGCCCTGGGCCTCAAGTGGGTCGAGGCTGCCTATCAGAGCTGTCCCCCAGATTCCTCAAGTCCACGTGGATGCATCCCCAGGCATGGAAATTTCATTCCTGTGTGGCCTGTGAATCGAGAAGCAGGTGACAAGGCCCTGGTCTCCAAAGCAAAGGTGTTTGAAGTGGCGTCTCTTCTTGTCCACGTGATCACCTCCACTTGCTGTGAGAGGAATCTGCAGACAATTAGGTATAAGGCTCTCTCTAACCCAAGTGAAGGACATCACAGGCAGGCTCTGAGGCCACAGGGAGGTCACAGACAAGCTGTCCCTGCACTGAGGGCTTCTGACCCATGTCCAGAGGACACAGACAGAACAAGGACACTGCAGGAGGCCCAGAATGCAGCCCTGTGCCGAAGGCTGCAGTGAAAGCAAGGCTGCTTCCTTCTCCAGAGTATGGAGCAGGGGAGAGGCAAGGACTAAGACATGTGGTCTCCTGGTCTCCTGGCTCTTATTGGAACTTATATTGGGGCGGGGGGTGCTGAGATCAGAGGATTCCTTTCCGTTATGCATTTTTCACATGAACTGCTGGGGTCACTTCATGAATGCAGAAGTGACAGGGCCAGACAATGTCCCGCAGGCCCAGGGCAGGACAGCAGTAGTTAAACTATTCGGTCCCCAGAGGCCCCAGAGGCTCTGGCCTGTCAACCTAGCTATGAAATGGCTGAGAGCTCAGGGATGGAGTTGAATAATCAGAAGCCAGGCTGCATAGAAATTTTGGGTGACTCCTTCTCCACTTAACAGTGAATTTACCAGATTGGAGGCTTGTCTCTAGTGGTAGAGCACCAAGTGTAGGAATGCAAGAGAGCAAAAAATTACATTCTACCACCAGTACCAGAATTCCACAAAAAAAGATCTCTCTAAGAATCAAATTGTTATTTTTCTAGAGCCAACTCAGGACTGTCTGTGTTGTTAGTATATAGATCTGGAACGGTAATTCAAAGAAAGGTTCTGAAGGATGAATAGGTGTAAAAAGCTGAAAAGCACAGCAGTAGTTCTCTGCTTCCAGACTCAGTGCTAAGCGCCCACTCTGACTGCCAGAGCTCACGGCATCTGCCCACAGTGGGAAGTGTTCTCCTCATGAATCCCAGGCCCACAGAGCTGAGGTGCTTACCTGAGCAGGTGATGGCAGAGTCAGGATGGGAGTGTGGCAGTCCTGCTTCACAGCCTTCCCCGCTGGCTGAGGCTGAGGCTGGACAAAGAAATTCCATAGCCTCCTGTGGTCCCCTAAGAATGGGACACACAGGGTCTGAGATCAGGAGACACTTTTAAAGGGCTTTGGAGATGTTGATATGGTAGTGACTTGGGAGGACGTGTGGAACAAACAGACATTTCTACATATGTATGTCTGATGTTGATGGAAAAGGCGGCCTGGGGCTGTTCCCTGGCAGAGAAATAGCTGGAGAATCTGCTGTGGTCAGACTACAGTCCTGACCAAGGCAGGGAAACAGTGCTGACATCCCAGAGAAAGGCAGGCAAGGGAAAGAATTGTATAAAGCTGGGGTGGGGTGAGGAGAGGGGGCAGGAAGGAGATATGCCATGTGTCCTCATGGTGGGGACTTGATGTCCCATTTGTGGTCCACAAGTACTGTGGGTTGTGGGAACGCAGTGAGGGAGGACAGTGCTTCACTGCGTTTCCTCAAACAATGACTGTACAGGTCAAGCTAGTGCTGAGAAAGAAAGTGAACAATTCACAGCAAGCCATGGGTGCTGCTGGAGAAACTGTTTGATGTAAGAAGAAGGCAGCAGACTGATAAGGAAGAGGGTTCAGGTCTATAAACACTTTACTCAGGAGGCTGATGTCAGGAAGATTGCAATTCTTTGTTTGATGGTTTCTTTTTTAATGGAAAGAGACCAGGACCTGAATTCTGCACTTTGTCTAGCTGGCTAGCATTCTAGCAACTTAACCACACCTCATACCCTAGGAAGGTGACAGTTTAATGTCATCCCTAGTGGAAGTGTTTGTTAAACTTCATCTCAAAGTAACCAGCAAAGACTGAGCAGGATTCAGTACTCTAGGGTAGAGCATCAGCTAAGTAAGGGAGCTGAGCATGTACAGGCTCCTTAGTTCAAAACATATTATTGCTAAGAGGAAATAAAAACCACAAAGGAGCAGAAACAAAAAAAATAAAATGGGAAGACAGCCTTTTCAGAAATATTTACTGCACAAGTACTATGTCTGTGGTCTGTGTTCCACCTGGGGACAGCTGAGTAGGACACACAGTCCTGCCTTTGTACCCAGATAGAAGGAAGTAAAGAGAGGCAGGCCAGGATGCTGCTGGGTCCTGAGAAGGAAGGCCATGGTGCTGCTCAGACCCTGGGACCTGAGCCACACTTGGGCTCTGGGGATGGAGATACTGCGGGTGGATGGACCACAGGCCCATAGGAACTGAGAGGAATTCAGCTGGGGGACCTGAAAACAGAGGAGGAGGCCAGATTTGAAGATCAGATACAGGGAGGGAGGGAGGGAGTGTCATTGGAAATGAGGGGTAGAATCAGTGACCCACAGACATCTGGATAGGCCATGTGCAGAGTGGCAGAATTTTGCAATAAGATGAGCGTGGCGCCACACAGTTCTGTGACAGGCCTCATGGGAGATACTTGGGTGTGTGTACACCATTCGTGGTGTCTGCACAGGAACGTGACAAGCACACAGAGACGGTGACAGAAGAATAAGCACACGTGGCCATGGTCTGATGAGATGCCTTTCTGCTCACTGACTTCTCAAGGCCTTGCTCAGTGTGACTGCCTGGGATTGGCTTGTGCTTTCTATCAGTCCTTGTAAGATAGCAGAAAATAGCCCTGTGCCGGTGGCCCATGCCTGTCATCCATCTGAGGATCACTATCTTGGAGCAAAAAAGTCCATGAGGCTCTTATTTCCAATTAACCACAAAACATCACAGGATGAGCAATCTACTTCAAGGTCCAAAGGGATTGCAAAAAGACAAATCTACTTGGACAAGCTACAGAGCCAAGGGGGCAGAAACAGGGATCTGTGGGCTTCAGAGGAGGGAATGGATGGGTAGGGTAGTTGCTGCCTCGGGGTTGGGACAGGTTGGGAGTATTTTTTCAGGCAGTCAGCTGCCCATGGTGGAGTTTAAATTTTGCCCAACAAACAGGTTTCAAAATGTATTGTGCTATTACATTTTGGGGGGGGTCCAGTCGTGGGGCCTGAACTCTGGGCCTGGGCGCTGTCCCTCAGCTCTTCAGCTCAAGGCTAGTGCTCTACCACTTGAGCCACAGTGCCACTTCTGGCTTTTTTCTTTTTGCTTATGTGGTGCTGAAGAATCGAACCCAGGGCCTCACATATACAAGGCAAGCACTCTACCACTGAACCACCTTCCCAGCCCATGTGCTATTACATTTTTGTCTTTTGAAGATCTAGTGACACAGGTGTCCAACTTTATAGCCAAGAATTTCCTTTAACATAATATCCTGGACCTGAGACCAGAGCACACTGTTAAAGGGCTGTAGAGACGGGGACATGCTGTGGCTGCGGAGGACATGTGGAACAAACAGAAATTTCCACACTCGTGTGTCTGCAGGTGGTAGAGAAAGTGGCTGGAGGCTGTTTCTTGCAAACATAGCTACAGAATTGTGCTGTGGGCAGAGTATCATCTGACCGGGGCAGGAAAACTGTGCTGAAATCAGAGAGAAAGGCAGGCAAGGGAAGCAGTTCATAGGGTTGGAGTGAGGTGAGGAGGGAAGACAGGAAGCAGACAAGTCACATGTCCTCATGGTAGGGACTTGATGGTCCATTTGGGGTCCACAGCAGCTATAGGTGGCTGGAACACAGTGAGGAGAGGATGGTGCTTCACTATGTGTCCTCACATTCAAATGATGACTGTACAGGATTCGAGCTAGTACTGAGACAGAAGCACCAGATGTCCCAGTAGGCTGTCAGTGGAGCTGGAAAATCTTCGTGATGCAAGAAGAAGACAGCAGACTGATGAGGAAGGGACTCCATGCCGGTAAGCTCCCTACTACAGAAGCTCATGTCAGGAGATAGCAATTCTTCTTTTTATTCCTTTTGGTGAGAGGCACTTGAACTTGGTACCTGATGCTTTGGCTCAGTGGCTACTGCTCTACCAAATGTGCCCCACCTCCCTTCTAGGAAGATTACAATTTGATGTGAGCCCCAGAGGAATAGTTCCTTAAACTTCACCTCCAAATAACCAACTGATCATCGCAAGATACATAGCTCAGGTTACAAAACTCGTGAAACTGAGTTCAAACTCCATAACATGATGTAGAAGAAGGCTATAGATGAAATATTTACTGCATTACATACATGGGTATGCTCCGTGTGTCCCCTGGGGACAGGTGAGAGGAAACACAGTCTCCCCATTTGTGCATAGACAGAAGGAAGTAAAGAGAGGCAGGCTGGGATGCTGTTGGGCCCAGAGAAGGAAGGCCCATGGTGCTGCTCAGACCCTGGGACCTGAGCCACACCTGGGCTCTGGGGATGGAGACTCTGGGGGTGGATGGACCACAGGCCCACAGGACCTGAGCTGGGACCCAGGCTAGGGAGGCTGAGGGCAGAGGAAGGAAGCCAGCTGTGAAGATAAGAGGCAAGGAGGCATAGAGGAGCTTCATTGGAAATGAGAGTCAGATTCAGTGACCCAGTGACACCTGGGCAGCCCATGTGCAGAGCTAAATCAGCTTGACAGCACATATTATTGTGACCGTTCCCTTGGGAGCTATTTGTGTTGGGGATCACCATGCATGGTGACTATACAGGCATGAGACAAGCACACTGAGACTGGGGGAGATGAATGAGCACACGTGGCCGGGCTCTGATGAGATGCCGCTTCTGCTCACCAACCTCTCAATGCCTTGCTCAGCGTGACTGCCTGAGATTGGCTTGTGCTTTCCTTCAATCCCGTTAAAGTAGCAGAAAACAGCTCCATGCTGGTGAATCACACCTCTAGTCTAAGTATCACTATTCTGGGAAGAAAGTCTGTGAGACTCTGATTTCTAATTAACCATGAAAGGCCAGATCAGTTGTGACTCCTGTTGTAAAGTGCTACCTTTGAGCACAAAATCTGAAGGACAGATTCCAGGCCAAGTTCAAGTTGCTGGAGTACAAGAAAAAAGGAAAAATGAAGAGAAAGAAAATGGGAAAAAAACATCTTTACCTTAAGGGCCAGATCTAAGAATGGCCTGTGGATAGGGATGTGACTCACTGGTAGAGTACTGGCTTGAGCCTCAATACCAGAAAAATAAAAGTTCAAGGGGCAAGCCTGGGGCTGCATTTGGCACTTGGCTCCTGGGAAGCCTGGAAGGTTCTTTGAAGAGGAAGGAGAGCATGGGATTTAGGCAGACATTGCAGGATGCCTGGTGACTGAGCAGTACAACATAGCCATGTTAGATAGTCATTCCCCAAACTCAGCCTGAGCTCCTGTAGAAGCCACTGATTCAGAAGGGCTTCAGGGTTCATTCATTCCACAGCTGTGTGTGGGCTTTGAACCTTGCAGCAAGATAGACCTGAGAGAGACACAACAGCTTATCACCTTCAAGGTCCAAAAGGATTGCAGTCAGACAAAACTACTGGACAAGCTGTAGGACACAGGGGTGGAGTAGAGGGAGCTGGGCAGGAAATGGACCAGTGCTACTGCTTCAAGGGAGGAATGCAGTAGTGGGCACTGATCGTGAAGTTGGCCACCCTTGGTGGGCATGGGACTTTGTATCAGGAACAGGTTGAAAGGCTTGTTGTGCTGTTTTCTTTCTGGGTTTTGAAGTTCAAGTAATGGGTGTTTGTAATTTTTGTTCAAGGTAGGCTCCAGGCTTGTCTCATGTTCCTGGGCTGGAGTGAAGTAGTGTACATGGTGTGCTAAAGCAGCTCAGTGACCCTAGTTTTGGTTCCTTTTTGTGGAACTGGAGTTTGAACCCAGGGCTGCGCACTTGCTAGACAGGTACTCTAACACTAAGTCTCACTTTCAGGACAGTCTTTTGGCAGTGAATTAGAGAAGGAGTCCCTTAAAAGAAGAGGCATGAAAAACAGTGGAAACAAGCATGTATGTGTGGAGACTGCACTTATTAAGAAACAGTTACAGGCTCAAGCCTTATGTTTCTGTAAATATCTGGTTATTTGTTACTCTGGTAAATTGTCCTGGGTCTCTGCCAAAGACGGTCTTGAAAACCATTTGGGCCTCAGCCTGACAAGCCTATGTAATGAATCCTTAGCTAGTCCTTGTAGAAATTTGCAGCAAACATAGCAAAGCTACTGGGAGACACTAATACAGTCCAGACCAGATCCATCCCATCTCTTCCAACCTGGAGTTTCCATTTGGAAAAAGTTCAAGGATAGCTTGTTATTATCTGCTGGACCTGCCCCCTCTCCCAGGGGGAGTTTGGATTTGACCCAAAAGAAGGACCTAAAAATCCATGATTTGATTAGTCATAAAAACCAATGGGGGGCACCAGCAGCGCGACAAAGGAACCTGCCTGCAGACCACCCTCGCAGAAGCCGCCTGAGGCACTGGACCCGCCCATTCGCGGGGAAGGTAGAGTGTCAGATACAGAAGACAGAATACACCAACTGGACCAAAAAGTGACAGATATGGAAAAATCACTCAAATTAAACCAAAGGGAAATTCAAGAGCAAGCAGATAATGCCAAGAAATTTAACCTTCGCATAATCGGAGTGGACGAAGGTGAGGAATTCCATAGCAAGGGAATGCAACACCTATTTAACAAGATAACCAGTGAAAATTTACCCCACCTCAAAAAGGACCATCTTACCTACATTACAGAAGCGTATAGAACACCCAACAAGCAAGATCCCAGGAGAAACACTTCTAGACGCATTATAGTAAAAATGATAGATCTGAATAATAAGGAAACAATCCTGCATGCAGCAAAAATGAAGAAGGAGCTATACTACAATGGGAAAAAAATTCGAATCATTGCAGATCTCTCCACACAAACAATGAATGCAAGAAAAACCTGGGAAAGCACCATACGAGCCCTGAAAGCCAACAACTGCCAACCCAGACTGATATATCCGGAAAAGCTAGCATTCACATTCGATGGAGAACTGAAAACTTTTAATAGCAAAGAAAAACTAAATGAATACATAAACATTAAGCCAGCATTACAAAGAATTCTAAGAGGGGGGACACAACCTGAAGAAAGCATTGAGTAATGCCCAAACAGGCATTACTCAAAGTCTAACTGAGCAAGCACAGGAAGAAAGGAAAGAAGAAAAACTTAGGAAAATGGGATGGCAGGGACAACAATGCATCTCTCTATACTTTCTCTTAATATAAATGGGCTGAATTCGCCAATTAAAAGAAAATGATCTGAGGACTGGATCAGAAAACAAGACCCATCCATCCATGTGTTGCCTTCCGGAGACCCACCTCTCAGCCAAACATACAAACAAACTCAGAGTGAAGGGGTGGAAAAGGATCTACCAATCAAATGCCCCCAGTAAGAAAGCAGGTGTAGCTATCCTGATA